>NW_025824054.1:0-1145 GCF_002878395.1 Capsicum annuum | reverse complement strand
TAAAACTGAACTACTCTATTTCTTAAATCAATGGAAATGATTTATCAAGATACTGTAACCGGGCAATTTCTATATACTCGTCTGGCTAGGATACATTTACCCAATGGGGTAGACATAGAGAAGGGCTCTGCTACGGTTTTGGGACTGACATTGAAGTCGGTAACTATATAGGGGTTACAAAACAAAGAGAAGCTCTAGGGTCTAACAAGGCATAAACATGTAAATGAAAGGCCTATAACATACCCGTAACCACATTAGGAGAACTTTCTTGATCATTTTGAGACTAGAGTACATAAAGCCTATTCTGACGCTGGCTACTAGTTGCGATGGAAGCGACACCCTGCTAAGTGGGGTGACCGAATAAAACTAGAAGACAGTTGAACCGTACTTGCTAACCATTCTTAAGATAATCTCTAACTTTGTGTCCTGGCTTGACACACCAAAAACACTAATCACTGCCAGCTCAATCACTGCCGGCTCTACACACATCCTTATAATTCTTACCACATTCTCTGCAACATGGATTAGTATGAACACCCTTCCCACTACCTTATGACTTAGAGCCTGGTGCTCTATCTCGACTACCATTCTTAAATTTAGGCAATGGTACACTAGTTGAAGGTGGAGCTGGGGCTAAGAATTTCTAATAAAATTGGGAGCGATTACTATCCCTTGACCTAGGTTTTAAACTACTTATTCTGGCTGTCTTACTATTTTTCTCTTTCTTCCTATGCTCCCCTCTCTCACTTAGCTAAGCATAAATCAAAAGCCTAGATAAGAAAATAGCGTGTAGATTATTCAGAGCAACTACTAAATAAGCTAAGGTAGTGAAAGCAGCTCTAAATTCAGTGTGAGAGGTAGGCTCATTCAGGGGATCTTTCAGAACAGGCGGAGGTGCAGGCTGATTCCCATTTCTTCTTCTATTTTTCTTTATGGGAGGTATTTTCTGTACACGAAAGAATAGATGAGTTAGGAAGAGATTTTAAATAGAGCTCATGCTCTGTTGCACGACATGAACGCTGAAAGAAGGGAACTTTTCCTAAAATACATCATAGCCTCGTGCCCATAAGTGTGGCGCGCTTCACACCCATGCACAATACTCTTTTTAATGCTACTTTCAAACTTCCTAGGATACTTTAAAACCT
>NW_025824053.1:0-2973 GCF_002878395.1 Capsicum annuum | reverse complement strand
TTTGAAAGTTGTTTTTGAAATGTCACATTCTCTGACTCTAAGTTGATGATAGCCGGATCTGAGGTCTATCTTAGAGAAGTAATTGGCAACCTAAAGTTGGTCGAACAAGACATCAATTCTAGGGAGTGGATACTTATTCTTGATTGTGACTTTGTTCAACTGACGGCAATTGATACACATTCTAAGGGAATCATCTTTTTTCACATAAAAAGGATAGGTGTGCCCCATGGGGAAACACTGGTTCTAATGAATCCCTTATCTAGGAGGTTTTTCAACTTTTTGAGTTTGGCTGGAGCTATTTTGTATGGCAGAATAGAGATAGGCTGAGTATTTGGAAGAAGGTCTATTCCAAAGGCAATTTTCCTTTCGAGAGGGAGCCCGAGAATGTCATCAGGGAACACATCTAGAAATTCTCTTGCTGCTGGAATAGATTCAAGGTTAGGGGTCTTAGAATTAGAGTCTTTGACTCAAAGAAGATGGTACACACACCCTTTGGATATCATTTTTCTCACTCTAAGGTACGAAATAAGCTGACCCCTAAGTGTTGAAGTATTACCCTTCCATTCAAGGACTGGTTTATTTCGGAACTGAAAATGAACAACTCTGTTCCTACAATCAATTGAAACATAGCATGAATGGAGCCAATCCATGTCGAGAATGAAATAAAAATCCATCATCTCTAACTCTACAAGTTCAACTGAAGTAACTTTCTGGGATATCATGACTGGACAGTTCCTATATACCTGCCTAGATATAATGAAAACATCGACTGAGTTAGACAATGAGAAGAGTTCTGCTAAAGTCTCAGGACTAATGCCAAAATCAGCAGCTATATAACGGGTCACAAAAAAAATAAGCTTCGGTACCCAACAAAGCATAAATATGTAAACGAAAAACCTGTAACGTACCAGTAACCATGTTAGGAGAATTTTCCTTATCCTTTCAAGACTGAAGTACATACAATCTGTTTGGACGCTGACCACTGGTGGAACTTGAATCGGCACCCTACAGAGTTGGTGATCAGATAGAATTGGGGGACGGCTAGATTGACCCTACTGACCACTCTATGGACAATACCTGATCCTATGGCCTGGATTGCCACACCCAAAGCATCCCTCACTGCCAGCCCTACACACACCCTAATGATTTCTATCTCATTTTTGGCAAAAAGGATTTGTGCAACCGCGGTTCATATTCCCTAGGGCTTAGGGCCTGGCGCCCTATTTGGATTATCATTTTTAAACATTGGTGTTGGTGCACTAGATGAAGATAGAGCTAGGTCAGAAGATTTTTGATGAAAATGATGACAATTACTACCCTCCAACCTCAGCTAAGCAAAACTGAAACTACCTGTTCTGGCCCTCTTATTCCCCCTCTCTCTTTCCTTACACTTTTGCTCTTCCATCTATTGAGCATGAACTATCAACCTTGAAAATTTTATATTCTTAATCAAAATCATGTTACTACACTCCTTGACCATACTATCAGCTATTCTAGAGACAAACTTACTCATCCTAGACCTGTCATCAGATGCAACATTAGGAGCATATCTGGCTAGTTGAGTAAACTTAAGAGAATACTCTCTTACACTCATGTTTTTCTTCCTTAAATTTATAAACTCCTACACCTTAGCTTCTCTTAACTCCAAGGGAAATAACTTATCTAGAAAAATTGCAGCAAACTCTTCCCATTTAACAGGCCCTGTATCTGCCTCTTTATCTCTCTTCTACTACTTATAGTAGGTGTGAGCAACATCCTACAACTGGTAAGAACCCAATTCTTCCCTCTCACTAGAGTCATACCCATAATCTTAGTTACCTTTTAAACTATGTCAAGGAACTTCTGCAGATCCTCGTCAGACTTAGATCCCAAAAACAGAGGAGGGTTCATCCGGGTGAAGTATCAAATCCTAGCTGCAGCAATATTAGCCACTGGAATAGCTGGAACAGCAGCCGGCTAATTATTCTGGGATGCTATAGAGTGAACTAAGGTAGTAAATGTTGCTCTAAATTTGGCATGAGAGACAGGCTCGTTTAGGAGATCTTCCTGAATAGGTGGAGGTGTGGGATGGTTCCTGTTTCTTCTTTCGTTAGTATTTCTGGAAGGCATGTTCTTTAGACAGAAAGGAATTAGAATTAGAACAAGAGTTTAAATTGATATCATGCTCACTCGTGCGACATGAACACGTAAAGAGGGGTAACTTTTCCTAAAATATCTTATAGCCTCTTGTCCATAAGTGTGGTGCGCTACACACCCATGTACAAGACTCTACTCAACGTGGATTTCAGACTCCCTAGGATACTTTAAAACCTTAGTCTCTGATACTAAGTTTGTAAAGCCCTAAGAATACACCACGAATTCCACAAGGTGCTTACAGCCCTAAAGGACAACAAGTTAACCCATGAGCTGGTACCTACTGTGAGCACTGAATAAATATCAAACAAACCTGTGCGAAATATTAAATGGAAAGCCATAACATTTTAAAAACTGAAAATCAATATTGAGTCATGGTTTAAAAGTTTGAAAAACATATTGTAATACTGATAAAATAATTGTAAATTTGACTGACTGTCTGACAATATCTGAAAGCCTCTAACTGAACGACTAAGGAGTTGATGGGACAAGTCCCCAACTAACCCTGACTGACTACTAAAATTGAAATAATGAAATAACATAATCTGTCCCTGAAATATGAGGACTCACCACTGCTACTACTGCTGATGTGCTGGAATACTTAGGTGCGGTTGGGAACCTAAGCGTTTGAACCTATAATATGAACATCATAGCATAAGAAACGAGTATGTGGTCAATACTTTGAATGTACTGGTATTCTAAATGAGGTTAGGCTGTTATGTAAGGGTTAATGTGAATGAAAATAACTGACTGAATAATTAACATAAGGTACTGAGTAAAGATACATGAATGCTGTAAGGACTGAGAATGCATGATCAATCATAGTACATAATACTGATA
>NW_025824052.1:0-2678 GCF_002878395.1 Capsicum annuum | reverse complement strand
CTAACACAGAAAACACGTTAAAGGTTAGTAAAAACCAGTCCACAAAATGTCTCAAAACAGTCCGTAAACTCTCAAGATCACACTTTTAAAGTTTTCACTCTATTGGCCTTACAAGAGTTGATAACCCGCTTATACTCCAATGAGGTCACTCGGTTCCAATTGTAGCTCGAGGTTCGAGTAGATTCTTGTTTGAAACGACACAAAAAAAGTAATGTACGAACTTGAACCAAAAATATACTACGATTCAAAAATGAGAAAAACACAAAAAAATAACTCTAACACGAAGAACGTACTCAAAAAACTAATCTTCAACCTAGTAGGTATTTACAAGTTGTCAATTATTATAAGGGTTAACAAAATTTAGAAACAAATTGAAAAAAAGAAGTGAAACTAGGAAATCCAATGTTCTTGAGCTTTTGATTATGTGGCACATTACTATAGTTCGCTGAAATGTCGTTGAAGTTGAAAATTTTTTGTTTCAAAAAATTAGTTGTTCAATTTTGTATTTGGAAAACAAAAATTTCGGCCAAAAGTTGAGACAAACAAGGTTTTAGACTCCACTTTCAAGATTCATAAAGTCTTTCACCTACTTGCACCAAATTGGTAAGACAACCTTTTTGGTAGTCTTGTCTCTTATCCTCTTTGGGCTATTTTTGAAAAGTGGTCTTTCTTCTTTTTGGTAACTACACTTTTGGAAGTCTTTTGGTCTCGTTACTACTTTGGTGTGGTCTTGAAAATTGTGTCAAGACAAACAAAAGTCTTCTCTTATTTATATGGTTTTCAATATCAACAACTTTTTCAACACAATTTCAAGAACAGAAGATGAACACCACCACCACCACCAACAACAACAACAAAACCATCCCACAATCTTCAACAACAACTTGAACCCTAGCTCAAGAAATTGGATCAAGACTCAAGAGTGTCAGAGATGAAGAGAACCAACACAAGAAACAACAAAGACAAGTAAAAACACTCATAAATCTAGACACCAATTTGGCCTAACAACAACAATAACACGATTACAAGCTATCGGCCAGGAACAACTTTCTTTTTTTTTTCAACTAAACGAGCCCAAGATTAGTAGTGTAGGAACATAACCAGCCTTGCTCTGATACCAAATGATACCAAAAACCCCAGGAACACAATAATTCACACACCAAAATAGTCCATTAGTTCAAGAGAACCGAGGACCTTTTAATGACCACACTCGTATTCAAACTACAAGAACAACAAAGAGATGATATCAAACCTCCATGGGTCCTATACAGATTGATGAACCCTCCATGGGTCCTACGTTCATAGATGAGATCGGTAAGTGTGGTTTGACAAATCTTTCATGGGTCCTACTTCTGTAACTAAGATCGATAGGTGTATACGAAATGTGTGCAACAATGTCGTGCATTATCATCTTCTTCTTAATCTTTTTCTTCATCTTCTACATTGCATTCCATATGTTGTGCTTATTTTGTGATTGTATTTTTGTTTATCACTTGATATCTGTCTATTTGTTATATATTCTTATACTTGTATTCGGAGTATATGTATACTTGTTGTTCTTTTGCCTATCTATTTTTGCTATGTGTATGTATAGTAGAACTGTTAGTGAAGACGATGTGGGTTACCATTTGGGACATTTTCTAATTGCAGGTGGCGTGCCTATAGTTTGTGTTTATATGTTTTATTTTCTACTTTAGTCAGTCGGCCTATGATACCTACTGAGTAAAAGTAGATCGTACTCATCCCTACTATTCCCTTTCAGTGCTGATTCAGGTATGAGTGTGCCGCACGGATAGTTGATTCATGCGACATTTAAAGTTTATTCGAGGTAACAGTTGATTTATACATCTGGAGTTGACCACTACCTTTTCTTATCTAGCTATATCCTATTATATTCACAGGTGGAGTTTGTTTCCTTTTTGGATATCCTATGTATATTTTGACTTCGAGTTGTATTAGTTGGTTCTTACACTATGACACCGAGTTTTGGGATTTGATTTGGTATCTTTGATTATATTTTCGCTCTTACTATATATGTATGGTTTAACTCTGTTCTAGGATTCTTGCCTTGGGTTTGGTATTGATTTCACTTTTTATATCAGTTTGGGTGATAGGCTTACTTGTCAAGGCTTCTCACGACAAGTGCCATCATAACCCTTCATTTTTGGGTCATGACATAATGGCAAATGTAGCCAAGGGAATTTTGAGAAAGGATTTTCCTTGTACTTACTTGGGATATCCTATTTTCTACTTGAGGATGAAGAAAGATTACTACCAGCACAAATTGAATAGAATAAGCTCCAAATTGCATGGTTGGAAGGGTAGCTACTTTCATATGGAGGAAGGGTCATTCTTATCAAGCATGTGTTACAAAGCATACCCATTCATTTATTATCAAAAATGAATCCCCCTATGAATGTTCTAAGCACGATGCATAAAATTTTTTCTTAATTCTTCTGGAGCAACAGTATTGGAGGAAGGGGGAGCATTAAACAAGATGGAAAAAACTATGTCTTCCTTTGGAGGAAGGGGGATTAGGTTTTAGATTGCTAAAAGTTGTGTCTATGGCTCTGTTACGCAAATTATGGTGGAATTTCAAGACTTAAACCTCTATATGGAATAGTTACATATACAACAAGTATTGTAGAAAAGAAAACCCAAACAGAGTAATGTAGAAA
>NW_025824051.1:0-1617 GCF_002878395.1 Capsicum annuum | reverse complement strand
CTTCTCCTCTTAGCCACCTTGATCTCTAGTGGAGTGTATGGATATGAAATCCTCTTTGATGGAATGACACCCCTCTTATATGTCATTTCCTTTACAAAAGCAGTTAGTGCATTAATAGCATTAATCCCTCCATCATGTTTCGCTTAGCAGTCTTGACATTTTCATGCAGAACATTTGCTAGATGTGGCAAAATCTGATGAAAAATCTTTATAACCAGTATGATCATAATCATAATGGCTTGTTGTTTCAAAAATGTAAGAGGAGCATCATCAGCCCCAACAACAGCATCACTACCACTACCACTACCACTACCATCATCAACAACAACAATTCCACCCTCCAAAATTATTTTTCTTGTGATGGTTGTTGCTCCAAACAATTTCATTTTTATTCTATCAATGATCTTAGGGTCCGATAAAGTTTGCATAGATCGTAAAGTAAGACCTAAAGTTTACTATGACCTAAATGTATGAATTTACTATGATTTGGCATGGAAATTTTAAGACCCTTAAAGTTTAGTAATTTTAAGACCTAAATGTATGAATTTACTATGATTTGGCATGGAAATTGAAGGAAAAATTAATGAAAAATGACCAAGGAGTGTTAGGCAACCTTACTTAGCTTCAATGGGTGATTTCTCACTTTTTTTTATCTCTTTGAGATTTCCATTTGGTGTGAAAATACTGGAAGAAATTATGAAAAATCAGGTGGGGAAAAGGGATTGAAAGTCCCTAGGAGCTGCTGAAGAGGATACCTTGGCGCTAAAGCAGCAGCTCGACCGCTTTAGCAGTCTAGCAACTTGGTGTGGGTACCGCTAAAGAGGCTCCTAGACGCTAAAATGGGAGTCTGCTTAAATGACCATATGGCCGCTAAAGTGTCCTAGCCAACTGCCTATGGCTACTTAATCGGCTCTTTGAGGGCTTAAGCTGTGTCAACAGGTACCAGGTACCTAATTTTTTGTAAGTGCAAAATGGACTTCTATCGGCTGGTCAAGATTCATTCGAATCCCCGAGCATGCAAATAAACTATGATACCATACTAAATTCGACGTTTCGAACTCAATCAAACCATCAAAAATTCATCTTCTATTATTTCAAATAAATATGGGGTCCGCATCTATAGTTCCATTTTTCATATAATTTGCTCAATAGCCCGAAACAAATCTGGGATCCTCGAGTCCTGAACTAAGGGTTCCCCTAGCCTAAAATCAATGTTCTTGAGCTGATGGCGCTGTCAAAATTCTGATCCAAAGTCATCTACTAGGAGTTTTACCCTGAGAACAATCATAAACAACAAACGCTACAAAATAGAGAAATGAGCCTAAAACTAAAATAAATATTCCTATTACCAAACCGATAGTATTGACAAGCCATAAATGACTTGTAGTCGTGGTGGGAAGTCTTGAAACATCAAAACTACATGCAAAATCAATAAAGTGACCTAGAGAGTCATTAAAATATCCAGTATTAAAAGGACTTTCATCCACAAAACTCAATGGATAGAAAGAGCACAAAAGTTTGAAGGGAAGAGATACTGGGCCAGCATGCTCTGAGAAAGATGCCCACATACTTCTAGAAAGACACCTTAGATAAACACGAAGAAGAGACAACACTTCCA
>NW_025824050.1:0-1121 GCF_002878395.1 Capsicum annuum | reverse complement strand
GAAAATTTAAACGGACCACACTGGGACGATCCCCAACCTCCTTGGCATGCTCCGATTGATTTTTAACCCATAGCACGCGCGCACCTCAAGCCCATCCCCGAAACCGTGGGCTATAGCAAACTAATTTGGCCTGAAAAATTCCCCGTTCGCGCCATTTTGCCCGTCTGTCCACCCAAATGACCACGAAAATTTAAACGGACCACACTGGAAAGATCATCAACCTCGCTGGCATGCCTCAGTCGATATTCGCCCCACAGCACGCCCAGACCCCAGACTCAACCCCGAAACCGTCGGCTATAACATACTAATTTTGCCCAAAAATACCCCGTTTGCGCCGTTTGGCCCGTTTGTCTACCCAAATGGACACAAAAATTTCAACGGATGACACTGCGATAATCCCTAACCTCCCTTGCATACCTCAGTCAATTTTTGGCCAACAACACGGTCGGACCCTGGGCCCACCCCCAAAACTGAGGCTATAGCACATCGATTTAGCCTAAAAATGCCCCGTTCACGCCGTTTTGCCTGTTTGTCCACGCAAATGGCCACAAAAATTTAAACGGACCACACTCGAGTGATCACCAACTTTATGGACATGCCTCAGTCGATTTTCAACCTACAACACGCTCGGACCGCTGGCCCACCCCTGAAACCGTGGGCTATAGCACATCGATTTGGCCCGAAAATGCCCCATTTGCGTCATTTCGCCCGTTTGTCCTCCCAAATGGCCTCAAAAATTTAAACGGTTCATACTGGGATGATACTCAACTTCCCTAGCATACCCCGATTAATTTTTGGTGCACAGAATGCTCGAACCTCGGGCCCACCCTAAAATCGTGTTCTATAGCATACTGATTTGGCCCAAAAATCTCCGTTGGTGCCGTTTCACCCGTTTGTCCACCCAAATGGCAATGAATAATTAAACAAACCACACTGGGATGATCCCCAACCACCCTAGCATGCCTTGGTCAATTTTTGGACCACAATATCCTAGACCCCGAGCCCACTACCAAAATCGTGGGCTATAGCACACCGATTTATCCTAAAACTGCCTCATTCACGCCGTTTCGCCTGTTTGTCCACCCAAATGGCCATGAAAATTTAAAAGAACTATACTGGGA
>NW_025824049.1:0-1996 GCF_002878395.1 Capsicum annuum | reverse complement strand
GAAGGTGGTTAGAGATTTTAAAAGACTATGACATGAGTGTTCTTTACTATCTGAGCAAGGCCAATGTAGTGGCCGACGCTCTTAGTAGACTGTCTATGGGTAGTGTTGCTCATTTTAGGGACAGTAAGAAGAATTTAGCTCAGGAAGTCCATTATCTTACCAGACTAGGTGTTCGCTTAGTCAATTCAGCGGAAGGTAGTATATGAGTTCAGAATAGCTTAGAATTATCTCTAGTTTCTGAGGTGAAGGAAAAATAGGATAGAGATTCCAGTATAGTCAAGTTGAAAGAGTTAGTTAGAGATCAAAAGATTGAGGTTTTCTCCCAAGGGGGAGATGGTGTATTGCATTTTTAGTGTCATCTGTGTATGCCAGGTGTAGATGACTTGAGGCAGCACATTTTTGTATAAGCGCATGGTGCGCGATACTCTATTCATCCAGGGGCCACTAAGATGTACCATGACTTACGGGAGATCTATTGGTGGAGTGGTATGAAGAAAGATATTGCAGAATTTGTGGCTAAGTGCTGTACATATCAGTAGGTTAAGATAGAGCATCAGAAGCCTAATGGGTCCATACAAGAGTTCAATATTCCCACTTGGAAGTGGGAAGATGTGAACATGGACTTTGTGACGAGTTTTCCCCATACTCATCATCAGTATAATTTAGTTTGGATTATTGTAGATAGGATGACCAAATCAACTCATTTTCTTTTAGCCCATACCTCTTATTCAGCCGAGGATTATGCCAAACTCTATATCAGAGAGTTGGTCAGATTACACCGTGTTCCATTATCTATTGTTTCAGATAGAGGTACCCAATCCACCTCTTATTTTTGGAAAGCATTCTAAAAGGGTCTTGGTGCCTAAGTTCACCTCAGTATAGCCTTCCATCCCTAGACAGATGGTCAAGCAGAAAGGACCATCCAGACTTTAGAAGATATGTTGTGAGCGTGTGAAATTGATTTCAAGGGTAGTTGGGATGATCACTTTCCTTTGTTTGATTTTGAATACAACAACAACTATCTTTCCAGTATTAATATGACTCCATTCAAAGCCTTGTATGGTAGAAGATGTAGATCTCTAATCGGTTGGTTCGAAGTGGGTGAGGCCATAGTTGTAGGGCCTGACTTGGTGTTTGATACCTTAGAGAAAGTCTAATTGATCAGAGAAAGACTCAAGATAGCTCAGAGTTGATAGAAATCGTACATAGTTGTGCACAGGAAAGATCTTGAGTTTAAAATTAGTGATCATGTTTATTTGAAAATCTCTCCTATAAAGGGAGTGAAGAGGTTCAACAAGAAGGGAAAACTCATTCTCCGATATGTTGGTCCCATCAAAATCCTCAGTCACTTCGGCAAGGTAGCTTATGAGCTCGAATTGCCTTTAGATCTAGCCTCAGTCCATCCAGTGTTTCATGTCTCCTTGCTTAAGAAGTGCATAGGTGATCCAACAGTTGTAGTCCCTATAGAGGGCATAGACATTTAGAACAACCTTTCTTATAAAAAGATTCCAGTCGAAATCCTTGACTACCAGACTCGCAGACTGAGGAAAAAGAAGTTTCTTTAGTCAAAGTTTTTTGGTGGAATCAGTCTGTTAAGGGAGCTACTTGGGAGCAGAAATAGACATGTGAATCAAGTATCCTCACCTATTCTCCGCAAACTTAGACTCAGCCCAAGGTAATAGCTTTCCTTAAAGCTTATTCATTTTCATGTTCAAATTTTAGTTATAACTTGGTATTCAGTTTCATGCTCAGATTTCCATTATAAACTTGGTATTAACTACCATTGCATGTTCAGTCATGTGTTCATGCATCATGTCAGTCATGTATTCGTGCATCAGATATACATGAACAAGTGAATCAGTACTCCCAGTCATACATCCATGTATCAGATCAGTCATGAAATCATGCATCAGATATGCATGCTCAGTATGAATCTCAGTAAATCAGTAATTGATGATAGGCGAAATTACGCGCCTATATCAATATATTTTGCCCA
>NW_025824048.1:0-1808 GCF_002878395.1 Capsicum annuum | reverse complement strand
GAATCCCGGGCCCTCCCCCAAAATCATGGGCTATAGAACATCGATTTTGTCCAAAAATGCCCCGTTCCTGCCGTTTAGCTCGTTTAACAACACAAATGGCCCTGAATAAATAAACTGGCCATACTAGGATAATCCCTAACCTCCCTGGTCTACCCTAGGTGATTTTTGAAACACGGTACCCGTGGACCCCAGGTCCACTACTAAAATCGTGTGCTACAGCACACCGATTCGGCAAAAATGCCCCGTTTGTGCTGTTTTGCCCGTTTGACCGCCCAAATGGCCTCGAATAAATAAATAGAGCATACTGGGACGATCCCCAACCTCCTTAGAATGCCCCAATCAATTTTTGGCCTACGGCAGCCCCGGATCCTGATCCCACCCCTGATATCGTGGGCTATAGCACACCAATTTTGCCCGAAAATGCCTCGTTTACACCGTTTTGCCTGGTTGACCACCTAAATAGCCTAAAATAAATAAAAGAACCATAATAGGATGATCCTCAACCTCCATGGCATGCCGCGGTCAATTTCTCTCATGGAACCCTCGGACCTCAGGCCCACCACCAAAACGTGGGCTATAGCACACAATTTTTCAAAAAAATACCCCATTTGCTTCGTTTTGATTGTTTAACCACCCAAATAGCCTCGAATAAATAAACAAAAAACACTGAGATGATCCCCAACCTCCCTGGCATACCTCGGTAGATTTTCGGCCCACGGTACCCCTGGACCCCAGTCCCACCCCAAAACTGTGGGATAGAGCACACCAATTTAGCTCGAAAACACCTGATTCACGGTTTTTTCCCATTTGACAATTCAAATGGCCTCGAATAAACAAATGAACCATATTAGGATGATCCCTAACCTCCTTGGCATGCCTTAGTCGATATTCAACCCACGGCACACCCGAACCCCGAGCCCATCTCTGAATCCCAGGCCTAACCCAAAACCGTGGGCTATAGAAAAGCGATTTGGCTCGAAAATGCCTCGTTCCTGCTGTTTCACCCATTTGACCACCCAAATGGCCTCGAATAAATAAACAGACCACACTGGGACGATCCCTAACCTCCATGGCATGCCTTGGTTAATTTTTGGCCCATGAAACCTAATACCCCAGGCCCACCCCCAAACCCGTCGGCTATAGCACACCGATTTGGCTCAGAAATGTCCTATTCGTGCCGTTTCACCCATTAGACCAACCAAATGGCCTCAAATAAATAAACGAACCACACTGAGAAGATTCCCAACCTCCCTGGCATGCCTTGGTCAATTTTCTGTCAACGACACCTTCAGACCCTGGGTCCAACCCCAAAAATGTGTGCTACAACACATCAATTTGGCCCAAAAATGCCCCATTCGCGTTGTTTCACTCGTTTGACCATCCAAATAGCCTCAAATAAACAAATGGACCATTCTGGGATGATCCCCAACCTCTATGGCAAGGCCCAATTGATTTTTCACGCATGGCACCCCCGAACCCCGATCCCACCCCCAAAACCGTGGGCTATAGCACACCGATTTAGCCTAAAAATGTTCCGTTCGCATTATTTTACCCGTTTAACCACCCTAATGGACTCGAATAAATAAATGGACCACACTGGGATGATCCCCAACCTCCCTGGCATGCCTTGGTTAATTTTTAAGCCACGGCACGCACGGACCCCGGGGCTACCCCCAAAATTGTGGGCTAGAACATTTCGATTTTTCCTGAAAAGGCCCTGTTCATGCTATTTTGCCTATTTGACCACCTAAATGGCCTCGAATACATAAAAAGACCATGCTGGGATGATCACCAACCTCCCTGGCACG
>NW_025824047.1:0-1531 GCF_002878395.1 Capsicum annuum | reverse complement strand
AAGTTTTTGATGATATTTGTGAATCTTGAAAGACCAAAGAACACAAGTCCTCTCTCCTTGAGGCACCAAAAACGAAACTAGGATACAATAATAGGGTGGATTCTCTTTTGTTGTTGCTTGCTTGGAAACGTTGATGCTAGAGAGGTACAATCCGATCTTGTGTCACGTAAGAGATAGGTTTATTATTGTGTGTAGTGTTAAGGGTCCAAGAGTGTCCATTCTTGGGTTCTTAAGATTATACCTTCATGTGGTCTATATATCTATCCCTTTACTTTCTTGTAATCGTGTTTAGTGTTTGTGTTGTAATCTTCTGTTCTTGTTGTTATTGTTAAATCTGAATCTTGTGCCTTGTTTTCATCTTGTTCTTCACGTATTGTTACTATTTTGGTGTGAAATACACCTTGCTCAGCTTGTATTCTTGTTGTATTTGTGAATCCAAGAGAGGTCTTCAACCGGTCCAAGGATCTTAGTGATTTGTGGACTGTTTTGGAGTGTGTTTGTGGACTTTTTTTGAGTGATTTCATGTCCTTAAAGTTTTTATCATATAATTTGGTATCAAATCATGGCTTGATCTTGTTCCCACAAGATCAATCTTGGGCTTGTTAGTGAAAAAAAAAGTGTTCAAAACTGAAAAATTCCAAAAAAAATAGCAATCTGTCCGTGTTGTGTTCTTGGCCGAAAAGTGTGTTCTTGTTGTGTCTTGGCCGAGATTTTTACTTGTATTTATTGTATCGAATTGTTAGTTTTGTTCCTCACTAACATATTGAGTCTATATCGAGATTTGAGCTTTAAAAATTGACGTTGTTGTTGTGAACAAGAAGTGGCAGTGAGTTGAAGTTGTTGTTTTAACTTGGCTGTGTGGTGACCTTGTTGTTGGGCGTTTGTTGATGTTGTTTTTGATCTTAGTTGTTGTTGTTGTGTTCTTGTTGTTCATCACAACCTTCATCTAGTGTTAAAACCGAAAATACAACACCAAAGAAACTTGGCCATTTGTTAGTGGTTTTATTGTTGGTCTTGTTGTTGTGGAATTGGGTGTTGGAACTTGTTGTTGTTCTTCAGAGATTGTTGTTAGTTTTTCTTGTTGTGGTTGTTGTGTTCTTGGAGTTTTTCACCATATTCATCACCTTGTTAATATAAAGTGAATGATAGATCCTAAAAGGTGAAGGAAAGAGGTACAAGTAATTGTTAGTCTTGAAAGACCCCCAACCACCAAAAGACTTTACATCACTTCTCAATTCCACTTTCTCATGAAACAAGGGTCCATGTTTTTGTTAATAGAACTTTATTGAAAGAAAGAAAGGCTAAGGTTTACAATATAATCTGAAAAGCATAAAAACTAACTAAAACAAAAGTAGGCTATATATATACATAGCCAATAACCTAAAGGTCCATAAACTAAAGGCCCAATAACATATGGGCTAACATCCCCCCTCAAACTCACAATGCAACAGCAATAAGCATTGAGAGTTTGTCACACAAAAAACGAATCGAGACGCCGACTGAGCCTTCGTAAAAAGGTCAGCAATCTGCA
>NW_025824046.1:0-4433 GCF_002878395.1 Capsicum annuum | reverse complement strand
AGTGATTGAATAGAACTTCGTGAGTAAATCTGTCAATTGTGCTTTTCTATTTTTCAAGTGCGTGTCTTTCTTTGAAACTCTTCCTTTGTATTTAAATCAACCCTGATGGAGACTTGTAGTTGATTTTCTTTCCTATCTTGAATTGGACTCCCTTCAGTTGATGTCCTCTCCTATCCTGAATTGGACTCCTTTTAGTTGATGTCCTTTCCTATGTTGAATTGGACTACTTTCACTCTTATTGTTGCTGCCGCCTCTCTCTCTCCTAGATTGAGTAGAACTCTTTTTTTTTGTAGAACTCCTTGATCAACTCATCTTCTGAATGATGTAGCTTGCTTTGTTTTAATGTTCTGTCCGCCTTAAAATAAATTCAACATACAGCTTATAATGTGTTGTAGTCAAACTTCAACTCTTTAAATCAACTTATCTTCAATTATTTTACTCAACCACAACTTCTTCAATTTCTCATGTGATTAGTAGCTTGAGTATATCAGAAATAGGTTTGCTCACTCATCCCTGGCTTTCAGCAATCTTTGTCTGCATCTATCAGTAAAACCTGAAACCTGCCTTCCTATGCTTGGACCAGGTCAAGTAACATGTTCCATTCATGTCTCAGCCATCAAAAACTTCATTGATCTAACAAAGAGTCCTTCAATTTATATGTTTCCTATATTGCATAGGCATCTTCAATCTGTAGAATCTTTCGCCTTCTACACATAGGACTCTTCAGGATATGCTCAAAAGTGAAACTCCTTCTTTATGTAGAACTCCCTTTTCAACTCAACTTACGTTCCCTTATCGTCAAGTGTTTGAATAAAATTCAACTTGTTCTATTCCCCTTGTGATCAGTAATTTGAAGTTTTCAGTTGCACTGAATTAACTCATATCAACTTGTTTCATTCATATTGTCATTCATCAAAACTTCAAGGTTCCAACAAATTCCCCCTTTTTGATGATGACAAACCTCTTGTCTTTGTGCATTCAAACATCTTCACCTGTAGGCACTAAAGTATAAAACACTAGAATGAAACAAGTTAGTCAATGGGTTATAAACATTACACAACCCTCTTATGTTCCCCCTTTTGGAATCATCGAAAAACTATTTCAATGCAATAATATACTAGCCAAAGTGATTTTTTATGCTATTCATGGCCACTGGGGCTATCACTAAAGCAATAAGACAAAGACTTTAGCCAACCTAGTAATGTATTAAAGAGAGAAAAAATATGAGTCAATTTAGCAAACATAACCATTACATTTAACTGACAGTGCATGTTCAATATTAAATCTAAGCTAGTACTGAACAAAGCAAAATAATTGAGCATTAAAAATATGGTATAAAAGTGGGACATAGCTAAGGATACAAATAATGAGGAGCTGATGAGGAAGGTGGAACAGGTGATATCAACTGTGTCAATTAATGAATGAATTCAACATTTTTATCCCTGTATCAATTAAGGTCAAGCTTCAAAGTCATGATCCTATCCTTAAGGACCTCTTATTCCATTTTATGACTGTCTTGTGTATCTTCTAGTTCAAATTTTTTTTCAAATGAGTGTTAGCCCTTCTTATTGAAATTGGTAGAGCAACATGATTCGTCAGTTCAAGACATCTATTTTTTTATAAGTCAAACCTGATTTAGGATTGAGAAGTCCTAAAAAAATAACCAATTAGGAACTAAAAGGGAAAGTATGTCCCTTTTCATTCTTCAAAAACATATTTTGCATGTGATTGATGATCAAGCTTTGCAAATCCATGGTACACAACAGATATTTTGGTTAAGAAAGAAGAAGGAATTTCTGGTATAGGATTAACACAGTTGTGCATACCCATTTGGAGAGAATAAAAAAAGGTTTGGTCAATAATTCATTAGCTTTATTAGATAAGTAGAGGATGAAGTGTGTGGAATTAAATAGGTGTGCTCAATTGTTTCAACTTAGACAACCTATGCTTATGTAAATGTAGAACACACCTGATAAGAAGAACTTTGTGGTCACAATTGCTTGCTTGTACCTATTTTTCTGCACAATCTAATACAAAATTAGGTTAGAAAAGTCAAAAATCTAGAATTGGGACACATAACTAAATGTACAAGACCGAATAGAATAAATTTTTAGCTAATAAGATTTAAAAGAAAAATAATTATTCTAGTCAATCATTGAGGGGAGTTCATGCAATTTTAATCATCCCCAAGTCTAACCTATTCCTTTTGAAATGCTCTCTACTTAGTGCCTTTGGTGCTTCTCCAGTCAATTAAGTAACCCACACAGTCAACATTTTTATAGCCCTCAAGAGTGAAATTGTTTTCCTTTAGATATCATAGTCTCAAGCCATTGATTTCCATGAGATATCTCAATATTCTTTTGACAACACCAATTTTTATGAACTACCAACAGAATTACCAGCAACTTGTGTTGGTTTTATTGATGCATCCATTTATTTATTTCTTGCTCCCTCTATTAATATGCCCTCAGTTTGTACAACAATTGAACCAGGTGGTACAACATGTTCCTGTGCATGCTCATCAGTTTCACAATCATCCTCTTTTCTCAATTTTTTTTAAAAACATCTCTCTTGCTTTCCCCTTACATGAGCACTACAAATCTGGCTATCTTTCAAATGATCCATTCCCTCTTGAAATGTAGTGAGTGAAAGAAACATTATTTTTTTCTAGTCTTATGCCTTGAGCAAGATTTATTTATGCACAAATTTTGATTGCCTCCTTTCACTCTCACCTGCAAAACAAATTAGGAGTTAACTTTAGGCACCCAGACAAGCTTTGGTTCTTTCTTATGATTAAATAGATGAATCAGATTTCTTCTAGCCCATGCAGGCAACAGGTTACGTGACTTATTTCTCTGACTAGGTTTAGTTATTCTTTTCTTGGTCTGAGATAGTTTATTTTCCATATTTAGACTATTGGATCTGCTTTTGGCAGCAACTGGACATTCAGTGGTTGGATGTCCAACGTTTCCACAGATATAGCACAAGTTTTGATTATCATCAAGACTTTTGAGATAATTCAAACTAGCTTTTTCACTGTGATATCTTTCACTCAACTTATGAACAATTATTGAGGAATTTGTCCACCTGTTTGCTCATTCAAGGTCAAGTTTTAGTTTAGAGACTTCTTAACTCAGTTTGTTCACCATTTCTGTTGCATTATTGCACTCTTCTTTGTACTTGACCAATTCAAGTTCAAGTTTTTCTTATTCTTTACTTTTGGTGTTTTTCCTTTTTTAGAAAGTGTTAATTTTAGAACTTCATACTTAAGATCATTATTTGAGAAATCAAGTTGCACAACCTATTTCCTGAGAGAGCAATTTTCCTGTTCTACAGTGTTCTTGCAAGCTTCTAAATCAATAAATTCAAATTTGATTCTTCCAAGACTGTTGAACAACTCATCCCTATCAGAATTTGATTCTTAGAAGTCATCAATTAGTGCACTCATCAAGGAAATAAGTTTTTTTTTTGAAAACAAATGCAACTTTTCTTTAATTTCAAGTATACTTACCTCAGAAGCATCATCTTCTTCCTCCAAGTCTGAATCTCCAAGAGCCATGAGTGCTGCTTCATCAACTTCATTATCATCTGAGTGAAATCCCCAAGCTGCTACCATTGGATATTCTCATAACTCATAGTCTTCCCATTGATTGAATGTTTCCATCCTATCTTTCCACCAAATGAAGTGAGAACCATCAAAGAGTTGAGCTCTAATAGTGGATTGAACTTCACTGTGACCAGAAGGTGGTGCGGAATTCATCATATTGATCTTTGTTTTAGGTTCTAGCCCTTTTTAAGACAACCTCGCTCTGATACCACTTGTTAGAGCTCATACCCTATTGATTATCTTATTTTCGTTGAACTTTTGCTTATCGATGGAATGAGTTGCCTAATGAGTTCCACTAATGTGTTTCAAGGAAGAAGTAAAATAAAAAGTAAAGAACACAATGATTTTTACATGGAAAACACCTGGCTCAAAATGTGTAAAAAACCATGACCTGTACCTCTACAAGATTTAACCTCAACTTCACTAAATAACTCTGAGCATCAACAATGACTGATTACAAAACTCTTGTAACCAACAAATAAGAATTATAAACTCTGATCCATATATCTTAACAAGTAGGAATTATTAACTCTAACTCCTTTTAACTTAATGACTAGGAATTATAAACTCTAATTCCTAACTACACACACCTCCCAAGGTATGCGTTCCCAAAGTCACTGGGTTTTCCCTAACTCAAAGACGATCTCCTAATTCAGTTTATAATATAATGAAACTAATATTACATCAATAGCTCAAACATAATGAAAAGCTCTAAAAATCAAACTAAAACTCTTAGCTGGATTCTATATTTAGGACCTAGTTCTTCAATATATTTATTCAGTGATTGAATAGAACTTCGTGAGTAAATCTGTCAATTGTGCTTTTC
>NW_025824045.1:0-1057 GCF_002878395.1 Capsicum annuum | reverse complement strand
GAAAAATTAAACGACCCACACTGGCAGGATCCTCAACCTACCTGGCATGCCTCGGTCGATTTTTGACCAACAGGAAGCCCGGACGCTAGGCCCACCCCCAAAACCATGGGCTATAGCACACCGATTTGGCCTGAAAATGCCCCGTTCGCATCGTTTCGCCTGTTTGTCCACCCAAGCGGCCAATAAAAATTAAACAGACCACACTAGGATGATCCCCAACTTCTGTGGCATTCCACGGTCGATTTTTGGCCCACAAAAAGCCCGTTCCCCGATCCCACCCCCAAAATCGTGGGCTATAGCACACCGATTTGGCCCAAAAATGCCCTGTTCGCCTCGTTTCGCCCGTTTGTCCACCTAAATGGCCACGAAAAATTAAACTAACCACACTGGAATGATCCCCAACCTCCCTAGAATGCTTGGACCCCGGGCCCACCTCCAAAACTGAGGGCTATAGCACACCGATTTAGCCCTAAAGTACCCCATTCGCACCGTTTGGCCCGTTTGTCCACCCAAATGGCCACGAAAAATTAAACGGACCAAACTGGGATTATCCCCAACCTTTCTAGCATGCCTAGGTCAATATTTGGCCAACAACACGCCCGAGCCCCGAGCCTACACTCGAAAATGTGGGCAATAGCAAGCCGATTTGGCTCAAAAACACCCCGTTCGCGCTATTTTGCCCGTTTGTCCATGCAAATGGCCACAAAAAATTAAACGAACTACACTGGGACGATCCCCATCCTCCATGGCACACCTCAATCAATTTTCGTCCTACAGCACGCCCAGCCCCAAAATTATGGGCTATAGCAGACCGATTTGGCCCAAAAATGCCCCATTCGCGTCATTTCTCCTGTTTGTCCACCCAAAAGCTCCCTGGCACGCTTCGGTCAATTTTTGGCCCACAGCACGCTTGGACCCCGAGCCCACCCCTAAAACTGTAGGCTATTGTACACCAATTTGGCCCGAAAATGCCCCGTTTGCGCCATTTCGACTTTTTGTCCACCCAAATGGCCACGAAAATTAAACGGACCACATTGAGACGATCCCCAACCTTCCT
>NW_025824044.1:0-1802 GCF_002878395.1 Capsicum annuum | reverse complement strand
AGAAGGAGTTTTGACTTAAAATAACTATTTACCTTTGATAGGAATTGAGATGGAAGAAAAGAGATGAGGATACTTGGTCATCATGTCTACTTCAGCTTCCCAAGTCAACCCTTTAACCAATTGGTTTCTCGAAAGAACCTTTACTACCGCTACCTTCTTATTTTATAGCCTTTGTACCATCTTGTTAATTATCTTCACAAGAATCTCCTCATATGTCAAGTTATCTTTGACCCCAATACACTCTAGGAAACTACTAAGGACAGATTTCTAATCCACTTCTTAAGCATCAAAACATCAAATAGTGGGTAAACCATAGCTAACTCTAATTGAAGATTTAATTCATAAGTGACCTCTCCTACATGCTTCACTATCTCATAGGGACAAACAAATCGGAGACTGAACTTTTCCTTCTTTCCAAATATCATAATACCCTTCATAGACGACACCTTCAGTAATACCCAATCACCTATTTTAAAACTGAGCTCTCTTCTTCTTTTTTCAACATATGAGTTTTGACGGCTTTAAGCAGTTTTTAATATCTCACTAATCAAATGAACCTTTTCCATACCTTTTAGAAGAGAGTTCGGCACAATCAAGGTCACTTCACCAGCCTCTAACCATGGTGATGTAAATATTTTCCCATATAATGCTTCAAATTGAGCCATATGAATGCTAATAGGATAATTGTTATTATAACGAACTCAATCAAAGGTAGATGATCATCCTAACTTTCTTTAAAGTCTTAAACATAAACCGTTAACATGTCTTCTAATGTTTGAATGACACGTTTAGCCTGATATTAGTTTGTCGATGAAAAGCAAAGTTATGCTTAACTTTTGTACCAAGGCCTTTTTGAAAAGACTACTAAAACTGAGAAGTAAATTACATGCCTCTGCTTAAAATGATGGTCAAGGAGATCCCATGAAGCCTTACTAACTCACAAATATACAGTTTGGCATGATCTTTTGTTGTATCTAAAGTCTTGACAGGTAGGAAATAGGCTGATTTAGTCATTCGATCAACTATGACACAAATTAAATCATGGTAATGTCTTGTACAAGGCAACCCTATGAAAAAATCTAAATTTACTATTTACCACATCCAAGTATGATTATTGATCTCCTGTAGTATACCACTCGATCTCTAGTGTTTAACTTTAACCAGCTGCCAATAAGGGCACTTGCCCACAAACTCTGCTATGTCACTCTTAATACCATTTCACCAATAAATGTCTCGCAAGTCGCGGTACATCTTAGTAGCACTCGAATGAATGGAATACCTTGAACTATGAGCCTCGGGTAGTATCCTTTCCCTCAACCCATCTAAATTCATAACACAAAGCCTACCTTGATAGAAAAGTACACCATCTCTCTTTTGGGTGAAAACTTCCACCTTCTATTGCTGGACTTCTTTAATGTTTGGTTAACTAAGGGATCATTTCACTATTTCTTCTTTACTTCAACTACCAAAGATAATTTTGAAACCTTCTAAACTACTACTCCCCCATCAACAATGTCGAGCAAACATACTCCCAAACAGGTTAATCTATGAACCTTTTTGACCAACTCTCACTCTTTCTCTTTCCCATGAGCCATGCTACCCATGGAAAACCTAATCAGTGCTTTAGCCACCATGTTGGCCTTACTTATATGATAGAGCACACTCATGTCATAATATTTCATAACTCTAACCACCTACTTTGACAAAGATTCAGCTACCGCTGAAAAAATACATACTGAAGAGTTTTGTGGTCAGTGAAAACATCAGCATGCACACCATAGATGTAGTGTCTCAAAATTTTT
>NW_025824043.1:0-1257 GCF_002878395.1 Capsicum annuum | reverse complement strand
TTGAGGAGGACATGGTTCTTCTTGGAATAGTCTTTTGGTAAATAGATTCCAGCTATCATCAAAACTTAGAAAAGGCATATCATGAGGAGGAATATCAGGGCTTGCATAATCCGCTACATAGTTAAGGCGGGTAGTTAGTAGGATTCGGCTTTTATTGTTATCATTTGGAAATATTCTTTGCATTTGGTCCCAAGCCTCAGTACTCCAAAGATCATCTATGACAATTAGAAACCTCCTATCCTTCAAACTATACGCACTCTCCGCTAGCTGATCGTTGCTCTTTTTTAGATCGTTCTCATCAGTCCTATCCCGATTAATTGGAGACACAAGTTCAAGAAGCATATGTCTCTCATTAATTCTTCAGAGATAGCAAGCCATGCATGTCTATCAAATCTATTACGGATTGTTGAATCCTCATAAATTTTTCTAGCAAGAGTTGACTTACCTATACCGCCCATACCAACTATTGATAGGATAGTTAGCTCATCTGTTTGTGCAATGAGGCGATCAAGTATAGTGTTGAAGTCATCCTTCATCCCAACAACAATATTTTCCTCAACTATTCTTCTTCCTATTGAGGAAGTTCTTGCTAATTCTGCAGATTTGCTTTCGTGCTTGTTAAACTCGATCAGCATCACCTCTTTACTGAGAAGGTAAACTTCTTTTTCCACTTCTAACAATTCTTCATAAAACGATTTACAAGCCCTTTCATAATTCTTCATGCCACCTGCTAGAATGATGTCTCTCAGGCTTGAATAAACTCTATCTTCTGCTCTGTACACTACGTGTTTGATCCTCTTTTCTGAAGCTTTAAGAGTTTCAATATCATTGGTTTCTTTTATAGTATCCTCAAGGAAAACTTGCAGGGCGAAAAGGTTTTGATAGGAAGATGTAGCATGTTGTTCTGTACAGTTTCTACAAACCAAACATTGGTTTGGTTGCAAGACTTGTTCCAATGTATGCATAAGTGAAGAAAGTGCAGCATAAGCCATTTTTTTAAGAGTTTGAGAGACTAAAATTTGGTTGGGATATTGTTGAGTAATTGTTTGTTGCAGCAGCTTAATTATTAGGCTAAAGTTCTTGTCTAAATAACAGGTGTATTCACTGTCATTTTCTTTAAAGGTGTAGGGTACTCAGTCTATCATTTTCTTTGATAAAGTTGATGGATTATCTATTGTTTCTTTGACAATGACAACACAATGTAGTCCACAACTTTATATTACAAAACAAGTAAACAAATTTGATTGTTAGCAAACA
>NW_025824042.1:0-1488 GCF_002878395.1 Capsicum annuum | reverse complement strand
GAAGTATATATGAGAGGAACCGATGATATTTGGCAACACAAAGCTCTCCAAAATAGCAGTTGGTATTGGAGAAAATTAAATGAGCTCAAAGAAGGAATGAAACAGTGGTACAAAGGGGAACTTATGCGTTAACAACTAATGGGATTTATTCCATGTCCAGCAGTTACAATGCCATGTTGGGGATGATTACCAAGTGGCCGGAAGCAGATTTGATATGGAGCTCTATAATGCTACCAAGGCAAAGGGTGATGTTGTAGCTTGCTTATCAGGAAAGGAGAGAATGAAGAGATTACACTTGATGGTGGAGGATGAAGGCTGCTGCTTATGTGGGGAGGCAACTGAGACTCGGCAGCATTTGTTCATGGAGTGCTACTGGATGAATGAAGTGAAAACCAAATTGTCAAATTGGTTTGGTGTTATAATTCCCAGAGGTACAGTTAAACAAACACTTGCTTGGATTAAAAGAAGGAGGTGGAGACAGCTGAAGAAGGAAATAGTGGCAGCAATGTACGGAGCTATGATCTACTATTCGTGGCAAGCTAGAAATTGGAAACAATTCAGAAAGATAAATATAAATACTGAGTTCACTATCGCATGAATCAAGAGAGAATTGAAGGAGAGAATGGCATTAATCCAAAGATCTAGGAAAGCAAGACACTGTCAAGTCTTAATACATAGGATGAATGTAACTAGCTAATAGTTTATTGAGCTTCTACTTTTTTTTTTTTTTGATGTCGAGTTGTACACTGCTCTTGATACTCCTTGCTATGTACAAATTTTGATGGGTATGGTAATAATTCACAGTTTATTGCCAAAAAAACAACAACATACCAACTTTATTCCTACAAAGTGGGGGTCTTGGGAGGGTAAAGTGTATACAGTCCATACCACTAACTCAGATGGAGTAGGGAGGCTGTTTGCGATAGACCCCCAGCTCAGACAACAGTATAACAAACAAAAACCGTAAAAGAAAACAACAAAATGGGACAACGCAATGCTAGATAATAAAGGAAATAAGACATCCACAAGGTAATACTATAAACTTTCTATTCGAAATCATAGACATCACCAAAACACTACGAACAAGAGACTACAACAAACTATAGGCACAGATACAAACAAAACACTCTTCCCTACTATTACTCACGTACTCCTATCCACTAACCCTCTACCCTAATACAAACAAGGGTCGTTATCAAACACAAAACCAAAACAAACAAATAACTGGAATATGAAGAGCAACACTAGATATATAGAATGAACACAGTGATCAGTGTTAACTTCACAGACCTAACAGCACAGTATAGTCAAAAGAAGTGCAAATTGAGTTCAATCAGTGACTTATCAACACCCAATTATAGAACTTACCTCTATCGCGGCCTGTAGAGCCGGGCGAAAAAGGTGGAGGAGCATCGCGAACTGGTGGAGACGCGGATGCAGTAACGTTGTAAAAAGGGTACAACTCATACCTAACATTACAACTCGGAA
>NW_025824041.1:0-1371 GCF_002878395.1 Capsicum annuum | reverse complement strand
AATCGAGATGCCCAATCATGCTTTTATACTATAATGAATTATGTGACTATCTCATTAAAAAAATTTAAAACATTAAAAATAATATATTTTTATTTATTTAATTATGTTTCCAACAAAATTCAAGTGAAATGAAACTATTAAGGCTTTCACCAAGTTAATCTCCACCCTTCTCTAGTTAAATGTCTCAAACCTCTATAAATACAAATGCATCACTCACTTTCATTTACTCACTTCTACATTCAATCAATTTGCTCTCTTTGAAGTAGTCTTTTTGAATCATCAACAATGACTTCCTTGGAACTCTCCAAAGAGGTACTAATTTGCACTCTTCATCTTCTACTTCTTCTTTTTTCCTTTCTCTTTTGTGATGATCAAGACTTTAACTAGTTCTAAAAATAAAAAATTATATTAATTTAGCTATCTCCTCCTTATTTCTAGTGTCAACCATTCACCTTCTAGAGAAGAACATAAATTTAAAATTATCAAGAAAGGCACATAAAAAGTATTAGATTTAATTTTCATATCTTGATAATCTTCTCATGCAAAGAGAACACATTTGTTTTCTATATTTTGTTTTCAAGAAAGTGAAAACAGAATGATCACCTATCTAGTATTTATTCACTAAAATTCTAGTGAATTAACTTGTCTAATTTTTTTCCTTTTTTCCATTATTTTTGATTGTTTTTTGTTGGAATTGAAATATTGATGTGATGAGCAGGACAACTTGAAAGGAGAAGAAGAAGAGTGTACCAATGACGGAACTGTTGATTTTTATGGAATGCCTGCTAATAGAGCAAATACTGGGAAATGGCTAGCTGCAATTATGCTTCTCTGTAAGTTCCTCTAAAAGAAAAAAAAAAAGTCTTTTTTCTACGTATTAAAATATTTCTTTCTTGAAAAAAATCAGTGACGGACCCAGGCTGGGTGCTTAAAAAATTTTAAAACTGAAAAAAATAAAAATTCACCTCAATGAGGTTCAAACTCCGGCATCCCTTCTAATGGAAAACCTTAAAGTCAATCTAAATGCCAATACATCCAATCAACTTTTATTTTAGTGGGTATTTTTATATATTATATATTCTTTTTATTTAAAAAAGAAACACCTACTTTGACTTGACACAAAGTTTAAGAAAATAAAGAAGACTTTCGAATCTTGTGGCTTTAAATTAAAATTGTGTCAAATATACCAAAATGTCTTTTAATCTTGTGGTCCTAAACATGCCAGGTGGAAAGTTGAAATTAAAGTATTGCCTAAAAAGGAAAGGGTCATTCTTAGATCATTCTTTTTTAAACGAAGGGAGTACCTATTTTCGTATATTTTCTATCTAATTTTACCTATTCCGCATCGAGTTTAGTGGGTGCCGGATAACC
>NW_025824040.1:0-1355 GCF_002878395.1 Capsicum annuum | reverse complement strand
TTGGGGAAGAAGTTTGCTAAACCTGAACTCAAATCATGCATTGAGGAGTTTGAGGAAAAGTTGAATAAGTTCCACATCGAGAGGAAGGAACATGAGCTTACTGCCTATAGACACCTAATTTTGTCCCTCTCGAAGTCTAATTTTATCCATTTTTATCTTACCTTATCACGCACCCTCACCCATGTGATTATCCCTCCATAAAATGACAAAAATAACAACCCCTAAGTAATTTTATCTTATTCTAACAACCGCTCCCTATTAAATTTTAACACCTCACATACCCAATCTCACTACCTACCCCACCTAACCCCTACCCCTACATACCCTACCTCTCTCATGGGATACATAAAAAAAAGATAAAGACTCACCGGGAGCCCACGTGATGAGTGAGGATTTTCCATTCTTGAATTGAGAAAAGAAACCTTCTAGGAAAGGGGTAAGGGGGGACCATTTTTGGTTTTGGGTGGTTTTCATTTTAGTATGTAGATATACATAGAGTACTAAAAAAAAGGGGAGCTCACGCTTTTTTTCTCCTAAGAGCACAAAACACATACATAGAGAATATACAGAGAAGGGAGCATAAAACAGAGGGATTCCATTTTTCTTTCTCCTTTTTCTCACCCACAATAACTTCAACACCATCACAGGCATACGGATTCACCAATAGACACACATACATCTTTTTCCAATTCTTTGGTTCTTCCAGAAACGCACGCAAGAACCAGAAACCACACCCACACTTCACTGAATACACACACAACATAATTTTTCCTCCGCACACGACTAACGCACAAATCACAAACACCACACATAGTGAAGGGCGAGTGATGGAGAGAAAGTAGTGAGTGGGAGACTGTTCTGAACAGTGAGAGATATGAGAGATCGAGAGAGAGACGAACAAGGGTCGAATCGATAAAGCTGAACGGAAATCAATAGGAATCTGGTAGGTTTGAGTTGGCCGGCAACCTCTTCGCCGGAGCTGACTGTTTCTGATCTTTTTCAGGCGATTCCATTTAGAAAACATTAAAATTCACCGGAAATTCAATCCTTTTCTCACTATTCATACTGCTATCTGCGTTCACGGAGTTTTGGCAACTAGATTTTTTAGGTTTTCTCATATTTTTGGGCTCAGATATTTACATACATTTTTGGACTTCTGTTTGAGTCAGGTTTTGGGGGTCATCGTGGTTTGAACTGGTTTTATTCGATTCGGGAGTTTGAGTTTGAGGTCTGTCAGTAGTGGTTCATTGGTCCCGGGTCTTTTGTCAGTTCAAGTTGGTCGAATAAAAGCCCCAAGTTAAGGTCATGTCCTTATCTTATTCTTATTCTTAGTTCATTTTTATTATGGTGACTGG
>NW_025824039.1:0-1117 GCF_002878395.1 Capsicum annuum | reverse complement strand
AAGTTCAATGCGCGCTAGCCTAGCTAATGATAATGTGTTTCAGTTGGTTGTTATGTTAGTTGTAGCGTGCGTTCCTTCCCTGATCTCTTACTTGGAGTAATGTTTGTACATTTTCTTATTATGATATGTGTAAAAAAATTTACTTTTTTTCTAGACCGAAGGGTATATTTAGGTGTTGCATATCTTAATGTGTAAACAAACATATTTTCCGACATAGTCTTTTCAGGCAGCGACCGTTTAGTCTAGAAATCCCATTAGTGCATCAATGGAGATTTGTAGTCAAAGCAATGATGGAATTTTTTTGTTAGTGGAAGAGAAAGAAATTAAAGTCCTAATGGGATTTTCTACTTTACTTTTCAAGAATCAACTTTTTTCCACATTGCCTTCTCTCCACTTCATCCCTTTTTCACTTTTGCATTTCCCTTTTTATACTCTACCTTTTACATGTATTTATATGGCCAAGAAGGCGCTTTTAATCTCTTGAGCTCTTTTCAGCATCAAAGCCATGAAAGATACAGTAGGTATGTTTCTTGTCAGAGTTCTTTTTTTTTCGCAATCTCTCCTTTTCAACCGTTGTTGTTGCCCTTTGGACGCAAATTAGGATAGAAGGTTAGTAGGTATTAAAGCGTTGTCTCGCTTATCCTTCTATACTTGTAACCGTAGTACTATTGTTGTCATGTGACCAGGAGGTCATAGGTTCGAGCAAGGTATGATTATGTGTAATAGACCCTTGTGATCCGGCGTACACTCTACCCTCCCTAGACCCCACTTATGGGGACTAACATTAGGTATGTTGTTGTTGTATGTTGTATCGAAAAGAACTTTGCAGCATGTAGACCTATATTCAAAACCTAGAATTGGGATTGAGTGGAAAAAATGATTCAGAAGTGTAAGTGTTATGAGAATCCACCTGTCTGTAAAAAAACTTGTGAATTTGGAACTTCGATTCAGATAATTTCTACGTGGTTGAAGTTGTGATATAGTTATGATCAATGCATCAACCTTTTATGATGAGAGGTCTCGGAGAGCGAATGATTATGCAAAAATTATGATAGTCCTAAAATCTGTACATTTCGTCGAGGAATTTTAAGTAGTTAAACATGAAAAATGACTTTCA
>NW_025824038.1:0-1099 GCF_002878395.1 Capsicum annuum | reverse complement strand
CTCAGCCTACCAGACCATATAATAATATCGGATTAAGCCTAAGTCGGAAGACCGAACCAAAGCACCAACCGAAATAGAAAAGAATCTTAAGTAATTTTATGACTGTATGGACGACTCTTTTACCCAAACATGGGGCCTGTCAGAGATTTAATAACCTTATGTTGAACCGGTGTGTCTAGAAGTTCTAATTATGCGGAAATTCGCCCTTTTCTCATCAATGCGGGCTAGAGAGGCACAACTTACTAGACGACGTCACAGAGACAAGGTTAACATAAGTCTATTGAACTCGACTGTACCTCCATTTTAGAACCAAGTCAAGAAATTAAAAAGATTCGTTTATATTTTGATAGAGTCTGGAGCTTTCATAGTTAACATGTCAGCGAAGTTAGATCTTCAGCATAGATATAAGATATCGTTCAGCCGGACATAGTCACGGCTGGATTATGGTAGAAGTTTTATTTGAATTACTACAATAAGTAAAAAGATATGTACCTGACTATCTGAACACCAGACGAAAATAGTAGTAACTGCTTCTTTATTTAATCTTCTGATATTACAAAGAGAGATATTAGAGAGAGAGGGGAGAGGTTTTTCAAAGAGAATTCAAAAACTTGCTGCCATCGGCCCCATTGGTATAGATCTTGATTACTATCTTGGAGTATCCATGTACTCCCGGGGTAGTTTCACCGAGAGGGCTGTGGTCAAAGGTGGCACTGAATGTCTGTACAAATATATGTTCATAATAAGTTCGAGTTTTGTAAGATTCGCCAGTAAAATAGACATTAGCAGTAAGATAGTTCTTGAGTATGCGCCAGGCTTCTTCAGAATTGTCTTGTGCAGGAATATGCTGATTTTCAATATATAAGATAAGTTCTCTAGCCTCTAACTTCTCATATGAAGGCTTATCTTCAGTGTTTTCTTGAATCATAGATGCAAAAGATTCTGCAGTTTTTTATTGATCAGATAAATAAGATTGTAATTGTTTGAATAATGGATGAGTTTCAGGGATATCTTCTAAATGTACAGAAGAACCAATATTCGGAGTTTTTGAAGAGGATGATTCATCACGAGGAATTTTTGAATTGATTAAAGTTCTATT
>NW_025824037.1:0-1048 GCF_002878395.1 Capsicum annuum | reverse complement strand
TTCATTTTTGATTCACTGGGGTATAATGAGCAGTTCAGCCCCGTGATCAAACAAAACTCTTTCAAGCCAAAACAGGCAGGCTTGTTGTTAACGCAGAACCACATTTCATGACACATCTTATCGTTCTTCACGCGTCGCAACAGGAAATAATGGATCAACTGCCCATTGAACCTGAGATGTTCCGACAGGTTTCTCAGGTGTCCAAAACAGAACCGCTTGAATCTTTTCTTCAATTCTTGATCAACAAGAATTTGCTTAAATTCTCGATAAGCAGTCATTCTTGATCTGACCGATATCTTTGCCAGGAAAGATCCGACCTCGTCAATTATCATTTGAAGGTCATACCGCTCCACGAAAATGCACCTTGAAAGATATGGCACGGACAACGAATCATTATCCCCATCATCACTATTACTCCCACTTCCCTCGCACTCTTCACTGTCACCACTGACACTCCGCTTGGCAACATCTTCACTAGAATCGATGTAGTTGCTTATCTCCTTTAACTTTGAATCTGATTCGGACACCGACTCTTTAATTTTCTTTCTTTTTGACGCTTTTTCAACTGCCGCAACTCTTCTTTTTCTACTACTACTAACGGTATCATCTTTCTGTTTAGGAATAACATTTTTTCTATCCATTTTCAACACAGGCTACACCTAAAGAATAAATCTCCCATTTTCAGTTCATAGACCACAAGTCTATCAACAGAAATAACTCAATGATCAAATGACCCCCCCACCCCCCACCCCACCCCCCAAAAAAATAAATTAACAAACACCCTACCATTAAACAGTTCACTACACAAACATACAATAATTGAACCAAAATTGAACATGCAAAATATCAAAACACAACAATTGCTAAAATCAAACTAGTGCACCTAATCAAACTACTTAGCTATTAATATTTCAATTTTCACTATTTCAGCAATCATTTTTTAAAAGAATTTCATACGTATGAAAATTGAAATATATCTAGGGCATTCACATTTCATAGATCACGGGTCTACGAATAGACCACGGGTCTACGGACAGAAACAAGACGC
>NW_025824036.1:0-1236 GCF_002878395.1 Capsicum annuum | reverse complement strand
TTTTCACAGCTTCTATCTTTTGAGGATCAACTCGAATACCTTCAGAAGAAACAATATAACCCAGAAAAGCAATTGACGTTAGCTAAAATTCGCACTTGCTAAATTTGGAAAATAGTTAATGATCTCTAAAGGTTTGCAAGACTATTCGGAGATAATCTGCATGGTCGTTCTCACTTCGGGAGTATATAAAAATATCATCTATGAACACAATAATAAACATATCTAGGTACTATCTGAACACCCGATTCATGAGATCCATAAAAGCTGCTGGGGCAATTTTTAGCCCGAAGAACATGACCAGGAACTCAAAATGACCATATCGGGTGTGAAAAGCTATCTTTGGAATATCACACTCCCTAACTTTAAGCTGGTGATAATCGGATCTCAAGTCTACTTTTGAGAACTAGTTAGCACCTTGCAGCTGATCAAACAGGTCATCAAGTCTAGGAAGAGGGTACTTATTCTTAACTGTGACCTTGTTAAGCTGACGATAATCAATGCACATCCGCATGAACTATCTTTTTTTTGCACGAACAGAACGGGTGCACCCCTAAAAAATACGCTAGGCCTTATGAAACCCTTATCTAGAAGATCTTTGAGTTGCTCTTTCAACTCTTTAAGTTTTACAAGGGCTATATGATATGGAGGAATAGAAATAGGTTGCGTGTCGGGGAGAAGATCAATCCTAAATTCTATCTCTCTATCGGGAGGTACCCTTGGGAGATCTTCTAGAAAAACATCACAAAACTCATTAGTAATGTTGATTAACTGAATGGTCGGAGTCTCGAACTTAGTATCTTTAACTCGAACCAAATGATAGATGCAACCCTTGGATATCAATTTCCTAGCTTAATAGGATATGAAATGACTCCTAGGAGATACAGAATTTCCGGACAACTCAAAGGCAGGCTCATTGGGAAACTGAAACTTAACTACATGGCTACGACTGTCTATAGATGCATAACAAGAGTGAAGCCAATTCATACCCAAAATAATGTCAAAATCAACCATTTCTAGCTCAATTAAATCTGCAAACATAATTTTGTGAAGGACAATGATAACTTCTTATATACTTGCTTAGCAACAATAGGTTCACCTACTAGAGTAGAAACTAGAAAAGGCTCAGGAATCTTTTCAGCATTGATCTCAAAATTCATAGCCACTAACGGAGTTACATAAGAAAGACTTGACCCAGGGTCCATCAACACATACACATCAAAATGAAATACACGGAGC
>NW_025824035.1:0-1024 GCF_002878395.1 Capsicum annuum | reverse complement strand
TGAATCATAGTTCCACCTTTCTTCTTAAACTATGAATTATTAGGATATCTAACCAATTTATAAAACATATCTCTGGTGTGGCCTTTGATCTTCTAGTAGTCTCAAAAAGAAATATAATCTCTCTTTTTTCTCTATGAAGAAACATTTCTAAGTGATAGCAGAGTAGTAATTTCATTAGTTTCAGCAGTTGATCTGTTAGATGAAATGCTTCTCTTATTTTTCATCTCAATTGACATAGAATACACTTTATTGACAAAAGGAACAAGAATCATCATCAAAATTTGGCCACGATCTTGCTCATATGAGTCATTAATTACTATTAGAAATTGAAAGAGCTTGAGCCAAAGCATAAAAGTAACATAAGCATGAGATTTTAGACAATTATAACTAGGAACTTTGCAATACTATCAAATTCCACCCAATTTTCTCTCAAGTTAAGGAAATATACAGAGATAGTATCAATACCTTGACAAATAGTTGAAATTTCTTTGTGCAGCTGAAAAATGTGAGAACCTTTAATTTTATCAAAGCGCTCCTTGAGATTATTACATACGATAGTAGTATAGGATGAGTAAACAATGCTGCTGAGTAGTTCCTTGGAAACAGAGTTCATTATCCATTAGGGACCAATTGTGTTGCACCTTTCCCATAGATCTGCTAAATTCTAACCATAGTTCTTTTTTTTGCAAGTGCCATCAATGCATCTAATTTTATTTTGACCTAGAATTGCAGTCCGCATAGCATAACTCTACACAGAGCAATTCTTCAATCCAATGAGGTATAGAAATATCAAAACAACACCAGCATTATCACTTGGGCTCAAATACAAAGGATGATTATGGCTGAGATTCTCAGGAAGATTATTGTCAACTACCATTGCTAAAGCTCTTGATTTTAAAGTTTATGAAAATAAAAAGAACCAAAATCATGAAGTGATTGTCGTGCTCTGATACCATTTTAGATTTCATGATTGATATGCTATGTGTGGGATCACAAGCTAAGAAAGTTACCTTTCTCAGCAATA
>NW_025824034.1:0-1521 GCF_002878395.1 Capsicum annuum | reverse complement strand
CTCATTCCCTTATTAGTTTATTTGTTATTGTATATATTCATTTATTTATTGATTTCCCTATTTATTCATTTGGGCCTCGAAGCCACAGTTGTAAATTTAATACAGGTGGAGCGAGACTCGAGCTAAAGGCTCGAAAACATAGAATTAGGACAGGTGCAAATGGGTCGAAAGCCCAACTAGATTAGGACAGGGTCGACGGTTTGGGCTTAAAAGCCTAAATCATTACTTTCCCGCTTTTTCCCTTTTCATTTATTTGTTTACTTGTCTCTTTGCGAACCTAGTTAAATCCCTAACTAAGTCGCTAAAAAACTGATTTCGCGAAATCCTTTTCCTTAATCAAATTCTTTTTCAACAAATCGATTTTCCAAAGTTAATCAAAAGATGATTTTCAAACAGTCCGGATAACCGCAAGTTAGCGGACGTTTTAGGTGTCTAACACCTTCCTAAAACGTTAATTGGAACCGCTTACTCAGAATTTCTTAAATTAAATGATTTTTCTGTTTTAGATCGTTTAAAGTGTTTTATAAAGGTTTCTTAATTCCTTTTCAAAATTAAGTGGCGATTCTCTTTCAAAAAGTCAAAATTTCTCCGCAAAACAGAAATGGCGACTCTGCTGGGGATCTTTAACTAGGTTCTAACCAAATGATTGATTTCGTTTTTTGATTAACTGTTTATGTGTTTCGATTATGTAAAGTTTAATTATCGTATCTCATGGCATATTCCTGCATCTTATAAACTGTTTTGGGGTTTCGTGGATGTCCCAGCCCTGTTGATCAATTTCAAAATGTGCTGGAAATACGAACAGCTTATCAACACGTGAGTCGTCTGACTCTGTTCGTATTTTCAAACTCAAGTTGTCCGCTTGAGAACCTATGTTCAAACCCACTCTAGACACCTAGGATAGAATGAAACCAAAACCCTATTTTAGGTATGAGCCTAGGACGACCCAATACTCGAGCGGGGTATTGGGCCCATTAGAATACCCGCCCTTCGTCTATTGACCCCGAGTCAATTATAGATGAATCATATTTATGTGTTGAAGAAAATGTATGCCTGTCTAATTCAATCCATTATCCTTTGGGGGTCGGGAAAAAGCTTGATTTGCTTACTTTCGTAAGAAGAATTAAAGCAAGTTAAGTAAGAAATTGACAGATTTGGGAGGTTGCATCTAAGGCACAATTTGAGCACCGACGGATGTCACCAATATGAGAAGTGGACAAAGCTAAGAAGGCAAAGGCAGACGAAGGAGCCTCCAGTAGCTAGTTTTTCTATTCTCTCCTGCGCGGGAACTTATCCTTTTTCATGTTATTTCCCTTTTCCCCCAAAGATTGTATCCCTCTTTTGTTATCGTTTGTACGTATTTATGCCCGTTTCGTATCTATATAAGTTGGGGTATAATGGATTGACTTTAGGGAAGCATATACTTTTTTCAAAAATCGTTAGGTCTGAACCCTTGGCTCAAAAAGGTTCACCTCAGTTAGGATACGCATTATTATAATGTTTTGTGTGCTTGTGGTGTTT
>NW_025824033.1:0-1580 GCF_002878395.1 Capsicum annuum | reverse complement strand
GAAAAATTAAACGACCCACACTGGCAGGATCCTCAACCTACCTGGCACGCCTCAATCGATTTTTGACCAACAGGAAGCCCGGACCCTAGGCCCACCCCCAAAACCATGGGCTATAGCACACCGATTTGGTCGGAAAATGCCCTGTTCGCATCGTTTCGCCTGCTTGTCCACCCAAGCGGCCAATAAAAATTAAATAGACCATACTAGGATGATCCCCAACTTTCGTGGCATTCCACGGTCGATTTTTGGCCCACAAAAAGCCCGTTCCCCGATCCCACCCCCAAAACCGTGGGCTATAGCACACCGATTTGGCCCAAAAATGCCCTGTTCGCCTCGTTTCGCCCGTTTGTCCACCTAAATGGCCACGAAAAATTAAACTAACCACACTGGGATGATCCCCAACCTCCCTAGAATGCCTGGACCCCGAGCCCACCTCCGAAACTGAGGGCTATAGCACACCGATTTAGCCCGAAAGTACCCCATTCGCACCGTTTGGCCCGTTTGTCCACCCAAATGGCCACAAAAAATTAAACGGACCAAACTGGGATTATACCCAACCTTTCTAGCATGCCTAGGTCAATATTTGGCCAACAACACACCCGAGCCCCGAGCCTACACTCAAAAATGTGGGCAATAGCAAGCCGATTTGGCTCAAAAACACCCCGTTCGCGCTATTTTGCCCGTTTGTCCATGCAAATGGCCACAAAAAATTAAACGAACTACACTGGGATGGTCCCCATCCTCCAAGGCACACCTCAATCAATTTTCGTCCTACAGCACGCCCATCCCCAAAATTATGGGCTATAGCAGACCGATTTGGCCCAAAAATGCCCCATTCGCGTCGTTTCTCCTGTTTGTCCATCCAAAAGCTCCCTGGCACGCTTAGGTCGATTTTTGGCCTACAGCACGCTTGGACCCCGAGCCCACCCCTAAAACTGAAGGCTATTGTACACCAATTTGGCCCGAAAATGCCCCGTTTGCGCCATTTCGACTTTTTGTCCACCCAAATGGCCACGAAAATTAAACGGACCACATTAAGACGATCCCCAACCTTCCTGGAATGCCCCGGTCGATTTTTCACCCACAGAACACCCGGACCCCGGGTCAACCCCCGAAACTGTGGACTATAGCACACCGATTAGGCCCGAAAATGCCCTGTTTGCGTCTTTTCAACCGTTTGTCACCCAAATGGCCACAAAAATTAAACGACCCATACTGGGATGATCCCCAACCTCCCTGGCACACCCCGATCGATTTTCAGCACACAACACGCCCGGACCCAGGGTCCACTCCCAAAATCATGGGCTATAACATATCAATTTTGCCCAAAAATGCCCCTTTCGTCCTGTTTCGCCCGTTTGTCCACCCAAATTGCCATGAAAAATTAAATGAACCATACTAGGACGATCCCCACCCTCCGTGGCACATCACCGTCGACTTTTGGACCACAGCATGCCCGGACGCCTATCCGTCCCTCAAAATCTTGGGCTATAGAAAATCGATTTGGCCCGAAAATGCCCCATTCACACTGTTTCACCCGTTTGTTTGCCCAATTGGCCACAAAAAAATTAAACGAACCA
>NW_025824032.1:0-2623 GCF_002878395.1 Capsicum annuum | reverse complement strand
CATGGAACCTACTACTACTGGAAGGGACATGAGAAAGCACTGAATTCGTTGTTACTGGAAGGCTCATTCGTAAGGATCTCATAATTTAATTATCCATGACTGTTTATGTCTCTAGCATGAACACTTGATGAAATCTGGAGGGAAGTGGGGTAAATGGCCGATACTACTGGAAGGATTCCATCCAGTCTTATCTTATATTGATTTTGCTCTTTTTGTCTTTCTGTGCCATCTTCAGGCGTCGCGTGCCCAGCACACATGTTTTGGCCTTGTGTGTCCATAACTCAAAATAGGTGACCTAACGGCCGCGGACCAGCTACTGATCATCGCCTTGGTAAGCTATTGCCTCACGAACTAGCTAATCAGGCGCGAGCGTACGAAAGTAGTTCTACTATTAAGATGTTTAATATTAATACAATAATACATATTAATACAATAAATAATTAATATATTAATACAATAATACATATTAATACACTCTATGTTATGTTGTAGCTGTAGAACAGAATGCCGTTCGCCCTTACTTTGACTTTCTGAGAAGGACTTAAGTAGCTAAGTTTCCAAAGGTGAACACCCCCTGAAGCTTTGAAACCTGTCGAAATGAACTTACCACTCCACTAACCTAAGCTTACTAGATCAATTGTTTCACTACCAAAACCCGTACCGTACACGCCGCTTTCTCGGCTTCCCAAGCGCGGAGATTTCCAAACCAAGTCTGATTGCTTTCGATGGTGGCAAATCCTCTGTTTCGCTGCTAAGAATTATTGTCTCTTTAAAGAGGGACACACTGATGTCATTAAACATAAAGGGTTGACTAAAACATTGGTTACTCTTGACTGGTATAAAAAACAATACGCTAATCTCGATCACATTACGCACACCACTATGACAACCCTCAACTGGAAAGACATTGAGGCTTTTATTTGAGCTACGGACCCCACTCTGGAAAGGGAGATACCCACATTAATAGCAGGTCTGATTCCAGAATTGAATAGGTCGGCGGATAAGAAGATGATCTTTCTTTTTTCTTTTATATCTATAGTTTAGGATATAAAAGCAGACGGTCTCGTATATGAAGAAAGAGATTGTTGACGTTAGTAGACTAATCTATTCATTGGTAGGGCATTTCTTCCTGTGATCGCCTTTCCTACCAAAAAGCTAACCCAACAAAATCCGGGTTTTTTTTAGACTAGACCTTCGGGATTTTTTTAGGGTTCATACATGCATTGATCCAGTCGAAGAAACTGCTCCAGAGCGACTACTCCGCCTAGCCTATCTTCCTGCCCGCCCCCGATTCTCTATGCTCGGTTCCACAATCAATCCCAGATCCTGAGGATGGCACTACCGGCAAAGACCGTCTGGAGAAAATGCAGCAGGCGCAAAACGTGGTAGGCAATTCCTACATTCTTTCTTATTTTGAGCTTGAAAGAAGAACTGGTAGGCTTGGCGCCCTAGGCCCCTTTAGGTCAAGTAATATCCTATGGTTCCCTCTTAGCGCTTTTCTCAGCCTATTCTAATAACCTTTCACTATTCTATTAGTTCAATATACGGTTGTAGAAAGAAAGTCTACTGGACGTGGGAAAACTGACTGAGAGTGCCGTAATACTATCTTAGGGTTTGCAGCGATAACTCGGTGGGGTTCCATATTCATGAAAAACCAAGTTTAAACCATGTTATGGAACCAAGACAACCTAATAAAAATAGGGTTACAAATAATATAATAAGAAAGAGAAAGGGCTTCCAACGTCTATAAATAGAAGCCGTTTTCTCTATTTGGCAAAGCAAAGGGAGAGATGGATCCAACCACCACTTAAAGACCTTTTCAAATGAATCAAAGAATTCTCCATGTAGAAAACCAAAAGCGCTAACGGCGACAAACTCTACAGGCCTTTTTAGAAAACGTGCCCACTCTTTTTCCGGTGCTGGTGGAACTACGTATTTAACAGCTCCTAAACCAAATCCGCACTTTGGAAGAAGAGGAGAGGACCCTCATCCGAGAAAGGGAGGACCTTATAGTTAGGATGGCCTTCCGTATCTGCGGTGGAAACAACTAAGAGTCAGTCGACTCGTCTGGACAAGCGAATCATTTATGATGAAGAAGATGAGCTTCAAGAGAATGATTCGGGGTTCTTGTAGGGTGGAACCATGCAGTACTAGACACGAGATAGATCTTTTAAAGAACAAGGCCTTTTTTGAATAAGCCAATTCATTTGGGACCCTGAAGATCCACTCTTTTTCCTATTCAAAGACTAGCCCCCTGGCTCTGTGTTTTCACATCGAGAATTATTTGCAGATGAAGAGATATCAAAGGGGCTTCTTACTTCCCAAACAGATCCTCTAAGAAAGGGAAGGCATCCGTGCAGGTAGAAAAAGGCGGAGGTCAAGCAAATAATTCTCCCTTCAGTCCAATTTGAACCCGTCCCAACAACAAACACCTTTCTACTGCAAGGTGAGGCTCTGCCCTTCCCCTAGAATCCACTCCGGGTCGGAGGAGCAACTAGTCAAACTTCTTGAGCAGCCGAGATATTGAACAACAAATATTTGAAACAATTCTTTGCCTCACCCTGAGATGAGAGGGAAGGTCGATTTGACTCGAATCCTGGACCTGATCTTGAATCCTACACCG
>NW_025824031.1:0-1111 GCF_002878395.1 Capsicum annuum | reverse complement strand
TACATGATGAAAAAACTCATTTAAAAAAAATAATATTTTGCCAATTACCTCACTTTTTCCCAATACAACTAGAAAAAGATTGAGCTCTTATTTTCACTTCTCTCTCCTTACCAAATCAATTTTGAATTTCATTTCTCTCTCCTACTTCATCAAAAAATTAGTCTTTTTTTGGTTTCTCATCCGATGTTCGGTACCCGCATTGAAGTTCTAATCCGGATTCGCGCCAAGTAGGGCCCCATTCGGGGAGTAGCGCTCCCTACCAAGGATTTTTCCATACTCAGGGCTCAAACCCGAGACCTCTGGTTAAGGAAAGAGTAGCCCCATCCACTGCACCACATCCTTTAGTGGTCAAAAACTTAGTCATTATACACTTCATCAGCTATTAATTGATTTTCATTCACAAATGGAAAAAGGGTCAAATATGCTTCTAAACTTTGCAAAAATATCCAGATATTTCATCCGTTAAAAATTTAGCTCACCAATGCCCTTGCTGTCCAACTTTTGGTCCATATATACCCCTGTTGTCATGTTTTCGGCTGTATATACCCATGTTGCCAAGTTTTGGATCACATATACCCCTGTTGCCGTTAATTGCTTTGCTGAAATTTTTCAACCCCCTTTTTCCTTTTTTTTCTTTAAGAAATTATATTTTGTCACATTATTTTTTTATTCTCACTTCACATATAATTAAATCCACCCCTTCTTCTACACATTAAACGACAGTCAAATGCTCTCATCTACCTCATAATATCTTTGGATTTTCTCTAATTTATCGAAATCCTTTTATTGTATTTTCAGATTCTTGCGTAGCCATTCCTCGCATACGTACGTACGTACGTACATACATACGTACATACATACATACATATGTATAAAAGATATCCTCTTAATTGACAACTTGCTTTTGAAGTCTCTATATTGATTGCCTCTTTTACACTTCTACATCTCAATTTCTCACTTTGGTTTGACTTATTCTTCTTATTCTTAGTGTTAGAATTGACGGTGATGCAAAAGATGGAGTCAGTTGATATGATACTAAAATAATTTGCAGTTGGTAAGAATTTAATTCTTGATTTTTGTCGCAATTATGCATTGAATTTTTATGAGATAT
>NW_025824030.1:0-2185 GCF_002878395.1 Capsicum annuum | reverse complement strand
GTTTAATTATCTAGGTTGTGAAAAATTTGTCAGTACCCCTTTCAGTGGCTATGATCTGCTTGAGTGCAATACTATACATGCTAACAGTTTATTCTAGTTCTGGCAATTACCTCATTGACTCCCAACTTTGGGCAGAAGAAATGGCTATAGAAATCAAAGCCAGAATCGTGTGGAGCAAGTTCAGTTATGATCATTCCTCTGCCAGGGAAATTTTGTATTCTATCAAACTGAGGTCGGCATTCGACCACTGCCTCCCCTGATGGGAGCGAAATCTGCAAAAACACCATGAATTATCTTCATATGCCTAGAAAGGGCTAAATTTGTTTAATTTTCCTACTATGCCTTCTCATGAAATTGAAAGAAATTTCATTTTCATTCAAAATAAATGAAAAATAGAAACTCTTTCATGCATGTCCATGTTTGTACTTTTGTAAAGGAGACTAGCATGAGTTGCTTTTACATGAATTTTTATCTTTGACATGCACTATTGTAAATCTGTAAACACCAAATTCAAATACGTACAAAAAGATCACCCTTCGATGTCTCATTGATCTCAACCACGGATGCACCATTCAAGCTTTTCGAAATTGCAGGAATGTCAGTAAATTTGGTCTCGGTTACTTGGACGAAAGGAAAATCTAATTCAATTGAGTAACCTGCTGGCCAATCATCCGGAGAATTTGAAGCGCTGGCTTCTGGTACTCTTTGGCAGTTAAAATTCCTGATCTTGTTGAAAATTCAATAGTATCAGTTTTAACCAAGCAGGGGCGGAGCTACCCTTTAATCAGGGTATATAGAAATAGTTAAAATTATTTTTTATTTATATATAGTAGATGTTGAATCCACTTTAGTTAGTTCGTATGTTCACTAATTAGAGGCGGATCTAGGATTTCAAGGTTGCGGGTGCCTTGTTACTTTTAACGTTAAAGCTATTACTCAAAAAGAATAACTTTTATGGGCGTTCCACTGGAATTTGGCTTGTTAGTAAGAGATTTTTGAAGGAAAATTTTATTGAAATATTATTGAAAAACCTAATTTTTACGTATTTCAGCTGGAAATCAATTAATTTTTTGCTTTACGTTTTGCTATTTACATCGCCCTAAATAAGATAAATATTTTGTCGATTTTATAGACTTTGAGTTTCGATTTGATTATTTGTCTTTTCAATTTGTATAGACAAATAGATCAAATAATAAAAATGTGATTATTCTTATAAATATTATCGAAAACAACCTTTCTACTTCTCCGGAGTTACTGTACGGACTGCATACGTTTTATCCTCCCCAGACCCCACTATGTGGGAATACACTGGGTTTGTTATCGTTGTTGTTGTTATTACTATAAATTGTGTAAACAAGAGTTAAATTCAACTTATCAGTCAGCGTGAAGTACAAAATAGTTGCTAACATCCAAGGATATTTCCAATTCTATTGTTAAGAAATTATAACATCATGCCAAACATCATTATTATGATTTATGAGGAGAGGTTAATTATAAATTTGAAGGAAGAAGGAATCTTCAATTATGTTCTACACTTAAATTGAAAATTTTTCAGAAAATGGTCTAATATACCCTTCAACTATTGAAAATGGTACACAAATACCCTCCTTCCACTTTTAGGCTCAAAAATACCCTTCCATCCATATATTTGGCTAAAAAATACCCTTAATGTATTAGAAATGACTCAAAAATGTCTTCTTCCTCTATTGGTTCAAAAATACCCCTCCATCCATCTATTTGGATAAAAAATGCCCTTAAAATTAAATTCAAGTCAAAAAATGTCTACTCCTTTTAACAAATTTTGATGTGAAATATAATTTTATTTAAATTAAATACATGACATTATTTTTATTGGTCCACATGTAATTAGACTCAAATTCATTCGCAATTTAATGGTCCTCTTTTCACTAATTTTTTTAGTTATATGAAAAAATTTAAAAAGCATTAATTAATGTTTAAGTGCAAAATTAGAAAAGAATTCCTTAAATAGGATAATTAGCAAAGGGCAAATACTCTCATAGTTAATGATTAGCTATGTGTGCTCAAATATTAGAAAACATATTTTAGGTAAAATTTTTGAAGACTTTTAGTTCTTTTTAGGTTTTGAACTTTTTATATAAAAAAAAAAACTTAAAAGTAATTTAAGTCTTTATTAAATTTAGGTAAGAATGCATAATATTTTACA
>NW_025824029.1:0-2452 GCF_002878395.1 Capsicum annuum | reverse complement strand
ATGTAACTCAAGATATATCCTTTGCCTGAGATTCAACTCCTTTTAGGTGAACACATATTGCAAGCTTTTATGATATGAAAAGATATCTGCATGAACCCCATACAAATAATAGTGCCAAATCTTCACAGAAAACACCACAGCAAATAATTCCAAATCATGAGTCAGATAGTTTTTCTCATGCACCTTAAGTTGCCTAGAAGCATAGGCCACTACCTTACTATGTTGCATCAACACACAATCCAGTACCATATGAGACATATCACAGTACACCATAAAACTATTGGTACCCTCGGGTAGGGTCAAAATCGGAACAGAAGTCAACTTATCCTTCACTTTATCAAAACTACCCTCATAAGCATCGGAACATAAAAACTTTACCTTCTTCTGAGTCAACATAGTCAATAGAGCATCAACCGAGGAGAAACTCTCCACAAACTTCCTATAAAACCCAGCTAAACCTAAGAAACTTTAAATATCGGTTGGAGTCGTGGGTTCAGTCAACTTCTTAACTACGCCAACCTTTTAAGAATACACTTGATCCCCTCACTAGAAACATCATGACCAAGAAAGGTCATCACATTCAACCAGAACTCATACTTCAAAAACTTAGCATATAACCATTGATACTTAAGGGTCTGCAACACAATACAGAGGTGATTAGCATGGTCCTTCTCACTCTTAGAATATACTAATATGTTATCAATAAACACAATGATGAAAAAATGACAGAATACCCGATTCATAAGATCCATATATGTCATCGGGGCATTAGTTAAACTAAAGGATATGACTAAGAACTCATAGTGTCCATACCCGGTTCAGAAAGTAGTCTCAGGGATATCCACCTCCCTAATCTTCAAATGATAATAACCTTACCAAGGATCAATCTTAGAAAAGTACTTAGCACCCTAAAGTTAGTAAAATAGGTCATCAATCATAGGAAGAGGATACTTATTCTTCACTGTCACCTTATTCAACTAGCGATAGTCTATACATATAAGAAGAGACCCATCCTTCTTACACATGAAAAGCACAGGAGCAGCCCATGGAGAAACACTAGGCTAATAAAACCCTTAACAAGAAGATATTTCAACTATTTCTTAAGCTTTTTCAACTCAATTATAGCCATTCTTTAAGGAGGGATGAATATAGGATGGGTATCTAGTAGAAGATCAATCCCAAAGTATATTTCCCTATCGGGAGGAGTACAAGAAAGATCATCAGGGAATACTTCGAGAAACTCTTTGACTATAGAGACATATTGGAAGTAAGTACTTACAGAATCAAAATTCTTAACTCAAACTAAATGACATAGCACACTTTGGAAATCAGTTTTTGGGCTTTTAAATTAGATATAAACCATCACTTGGGTACTAAAGAACTCCGTTCCCACTCAATCACCGGTCCATTTGGAAATTGGAAACTGACCTTTTGGGTTCTACAATCAAGATATGCATAGCATGAATGGAGTCAATCCATCCTCAAAATAACATCAAAGTCTAACATATAGAACTTTATCAGATCCACCAATATCTCTCTACCACAGATAGATACCATGCATCCCCTATAGACCTTTCTAGCCATAACAGAGTTGCCCACTAAAGTAGACATAGAAAAAGGATAAAAAATACACTCATGATTGAAACTAAAATAAATAGCCACATAAGGGGTCACATAAGACACGCATAGAACGAATGGAGTCAATCCATCCTAAAAATAACATCAAAGTCTAATATATACAACTCTATCAGATCCACCAATATCTCCCTACAACAGATAGATACCACACAACCCTTATAGACCCTTCTAGCCATAATAGAGTCACCCACTGAGGTAGACATAGAAAAAGGATCAAAAAATACACTCAAGATCAAAACCAAAATAAATAGCCATATAAGGAGTCATATGAACCCAGATCTAGAAAATAATACACATCACAAGAGAAAAGTTGTAACATACTAGTGACAGTATTAGGAGAAGCCTCAGATTCCGGATAGGTGGTGAGAGTAAACAGATGATTTCCACCCATGTCGGTATCATAAGTAGTAGCCTTTAGTGCTAGAGCTAAAGATGCAACAATTGAAACTTTATTAGCTCAAGTAGTAACATCACTAGAAGGATAGTTTCTCTAAATATAGCTAGGTTGGCCATATTTTGAACACTTATCTCTCCCATTATCACAAAAACTGTGGTGCAACTATCCATAAAATCTACAAGAAGGATATGATAGAGCTGATTGGGCCTCATCGACCTGAGATTAGGCACTTTATGCCTTAAATCCATTGTTGCTCTAAAAGCAATGATCAACTAATGGCTTTGGACATGGAGCACTAGTCGTAGAATAAGAATCAGAATTTTCCCATTTCTTCTTAGACCACTACCTATCATATCTACCACTATACTGGTGACCTCTACCCTGCTTAGAATACCTGAATTTCTTACTTGGTCTTTT
>NW_025824028.1:0-1590 GCF_002878395.1 Capsicum annuum | reverse complement strand
CTTGATATTGAGCAATCAAAAAAGATTTTTTTTCATAATAAAAATTAATTTTTGTAGATTCTCTTTCTCCTCTTTATAAGACAAGTTGTTATCGTTGCACCTTTTATGCTTGATTTTCTTCAATTCATGATCTTGTACGGATTTGATTAGTTGTCTTATAGATATTGCAATAAAGTATATCTTGGTATTTTGAACAACTTCAAACGTGGTTTTCCCTCATAGAAAATCCATAAGATTAGTCTTCTATCTATAACTCCTTATTATAGATACTATGGAATATTTCAGTAAATAATCTTAGAAAATCTTTCTTTATTGTCTAAATAATTTCAGCTGTGGTATGTGAGATCTCTCATATCACAAAATAATATTTTCATCCTTGGACTAATGATGTAGTATTCCTTGATCTACATAGCAGATTTATTTCTCAAAATAATTCATGCTATATCTTTTCAATAAATATTCAATAATATTATTAAATATTTTTATTCTATTTGTGCACCAATAATATGTATATTTCAGCATCTCTATTGTCATTACTTTGTAGTGCAAATCCTACAGCTTTTTTTCATAGATATCTCTATAGAATATCTTCTTTCCAAAGAAATAAATATTTTTTTCCATAATTTCTCTGTACTCTTTTTTTTGCTTGTAAAAATATGAGCTTATATTTTGATAATCCAAGAGAATTTCAAGATCCTCTTCATTTTACCTTGGATCTTGATTTTAATGTAAACACATCCATCTCTTTATTTTGAATTTGATCACTTTGAATTTGAACTCTTTTATAAACTTGAACCTAGACATATCTTGATGCTCTATAACTATTGGGTCTTCCTTGAGTAACAAATTGATCTTGATTTTCTTTTTTAGAATATTTACATCCATAGAATTGTAGCAGTTTTTCTTCACAATATCTTATTTTCATATTTGGTGAGATCTTCACCAAATTGTTCTTCATTAAATAAATCTTTATTTGGATAAATTTTTTTCTTCCATGTATTCTCTTCTAATATCTTCTTTTCCATGTTTATTTAGATCCTCACCAAATCTTTCTTCATCAAACAAACCTATACCAAAAATAAATTTACATCAAGTAAATGCTCTTTTATTAAATTGCACTGGTTCATCATTATCTAAATTAGCTGGTGAAATCTTGGACCTAACACTTATATATAACAAAAAATTATGACTTAGGCGATGTTGTTAACTCTTTCATGTATGAAATATATAATGAAAAATTATGACTTAGACGATGGTGTGAACAGTTTTATGTATAAAATGAATAAAAATGATCTGTCATTGATTTACAATAAATCTATTATACCTATTAAATCCGCGCACCCCCCCTACAAATGGTATCAGAGCTCAGTAATTTAAAAAGTACGGAAGAGATATATGTTAGAGTTAGAGTTAGAGTTAGAGTTAGAGGTAGAGATATATGTTAGAGTTAGAGTTAGAGTTAGAGTTAGAGTTAGAGTTAGAGTTAGAGTTAGATTTATAATAAATTAATTATGCGAAGACCATTTAAAAATAGAGAAGCTTTTAGAAAAATTAAAGAATCGTTAATTAGTAATTATTCAGAATATATAA
>NW_025824027.1:0-3041 GCF_002878395.1 Capsicum annuum | reverse complement strand
CGTTTAATTTTTTGTGGCTATTTGGATGGATAAACGAGCGAAAAGGCATGAATGGGGCATTTTTAGGCTAAATCAGTGTGCAATAGCCCACGGTTTGGGGGATAGGCTCGGGGTCTTGGCGTGTTGTGGGTCAAAAATTGATCGAGGCATGCCAGGGAGGTTGGGAATCATCCCAGTGTGGTCCGTTTAATTTTTTGTGGCAATTTGGGTGGACAAATGGGCAAAACAGCGCAAATAGGGCATTTTTAGGCAAAATCGATCTGCTATAGCCCACTGTTTTGGGGGTGGGCCCGGGGCCTCGATGTGCTGTGGGCCGAAAATCAACAAGGGCGTGCCAAGGAGGTTGGGGATCATCCCAGTATGGTCCGTTTAATTTTTCATGGCCATTTAGGTGGTTAAACGGGTGAAACGACATGTTTTTTAGCCCAAATCGGTGTGCTATAGACCATGGTTTTGGGGATGGGCCCGAGATCCGAATGTGCTATGGTGAAAAAATTGATTGGGACATGCCAGGGAGGTTGGGGATTGTCCCAGTATGGTCTGTTTAATTTTTTGTGGCCATTTGGATGGACGAACGGGCGAAACAGAGCGAACGGGCCATTTTCAGGCCAAATCGGTGTGCTATCGCCCACTATTTTAAGGGTGGGCCCAGGTTCCAAGCGTGCAGTGGGTCAAAAATTCACCGGGGCATGCTAGGGAGGTGGGGATCATCCCAGTGTGGTCCGTTTAATTCTTTTTGGCTATTTGGGTGGACAAACGGGTGACACGGTGCGAACAGGGCACTTTTAGGCTAAATCGATGTGCTATAGCCCACGGATTTAGGGGTGCACCCTGGGTTCAGGCGTACTGTGGGCCAAAAATCAACCGGGGTGTGCCAAGGAGGGTGGAGATCATCCTAGTATGATCCGTTTAATTTTTTTGTGGCCATTTGGGTTGACAAATGGGCGAAACAAAGTGAACGAGGCATTTTTGGGCCAAACCGGTGCACTATAGCCCGTGGTTTTGGGGATGGGCCCGGGGTACGGGCATGCTTTGAGCCAAATATCAATCGGGCCATGCCATCAAGGTTGGGGATCATCCTAATGTGATTTGTTTAATTTTATGTGTCCATTTGGGTGGACAAACTGGAGAAACGGCATGAACGGGGCATTTTTGGGCCAAATCAGTGTGCTATAGCCCACGGTTTTGGGGGTGGGCCCGGGGTTCGGGCGAGCTATGAGCCGAAAATCAATCAGGGCATGACAAGGAGGTTTTGGATTATCCCAGTATGGTCCGTTTAATTTTTCATAGCCATGTGGTGGACAAACGGGTAAAATGGCGCGAACGGGGAATTATTTCCAAAATTGGGGTGCTATAACCCACGATTTTAGGGGTGGTCCCGGCCCATGGTGTGCTGTGGGCTGCAAATCGATTGAGGCGTGCCAAGGAGGTTGAGGATCATCGCAGTATAGTCCATTTAATTTTTCGTGGCCATTTGGGTGGACAAACGGGTGAAACAGCGCGAATGGGGCATTTTTGGACAAAACCGGTGTGCTATAGATATCGGTTTTGGGGGTGGGCTCGGGTTCCGAGCGTGATGTGGGTTGAAAATTGACTGGGGCATGCCAAGGAGGTTGGGGATCATCCCAGTGTGATTCGTTTAATTTTTATGGCCATTAGGGTGGACAAACAAGCGAAACGGCGTGAACGGGGCATTTTCGAGCCAAATTGGTGAGCTATAACCCATGGTTTCGGGGGTGTATAACCCATGGTTTTGGGGGTGGGCCCAGGGTTCGGGAGTGATGTAGGGCGAAAATCGATCAAGGCATGCTAGGGAGGTTGGGGATCGTCCCAGTATGGTCCATTTAATTTTTATGGCTATTTGACTGGAAAAATAGGGAATTTTTAGACCAAATTGGTGTGCTATAGCCCACGATTTTGGGGGTGGGCCCGGGGTCCGGGCGTGCTGTGGGCTAAAAATTGAACAGGGCATGGCAGAAAGGATGGGGATCATCCCAATGTGATCCGTATAATTTTTCATGCCTATTTTGGTGGACAAACAGGAAAAAAGCACGAACGAGGTATTTTTCAGCCAACTCAGTGTGTTAAGCCCATGATTTTGGGGGTGGGCCCGAGGTTCGAGCTTCCTATGGGACAAAAATTGACCGGGGCATGCCAGGGAGGTTGGAGAGCATCCTAGTGTGATCCGTTTTATTTTTCGTGGCCATTTGGCTGGACAAACGGGCAAAACGGAGCGAACGGGGCATTTTCGAGATAAATCGGTGTGCTATAGCCCACAGTTTTAGGGTTTAGCCTGGGGTATCAGCATTTTGTGGGCCGAAAATTGACCTAGGCGTGCTAAGGAGGTTGGAAATCATCCGAGTGTAGTTCGTTAGATTTTTCGTGGCCATTTGGGTGGACAAACGGGCAAAAAAGGGCAAACGGGGCATTTTTAGGCTAAATTAGTGTGCTATAGCCCTTGTTTTCGAGGGTGGGCTCGGGTTCCAGGTATACTGTATGCCAAAAATTGACCAGGGCATGCCAGGGAGGTTGGGGATCATCCCAATATGGTCTATTTAATTTTTGTGGCCATTTGGGAGTACAAACAGGCGAAATCACGCAAATGAGATGTTTTCTGGCCAAATCGATGTGCTATAGCCCACGATTTCAGGGGTGGGCCCGGGGTCTGGGTATGCTATGGGCCAAAAATTGATCGAGGCATTCCATGGAGGTTGGGGATTGTCCCAGTGTTGTCCGTTTAATTTTTATTGCCATTTGGGTGGACAAACGAGCGACACAACGTGAATGGGTTATTTTTAGGCCAAGTCGGTGTGCTATAGCCCACGGTTTTGGGGGTGGGCCTTGGGTCCGGGCGTATTGTGGGCCAAAAATTAACCGGGGTATGCCAGGGAGGTTGGGGATCATCTTAGTATGATCTATTTGATTTTTTGTGTCCATTTGGGTGGATAAATGGGTGAAACAGCATGAACGGGGCATTTTTGGGCCAAATCGGTGTGCTATAGCCTGCGGTTTTAAGGGTGGGCATGGGGAACGAGCGTACT
>NW_025824026.1:0-1860 GCF_002878395.1 Capsicum annuum | reverse complement strand
TTACCAAACCTCTTCACCCCTTTCATGGGTAAAATCTTCAAGTACACTAAATCACCCACTTCAAACTCAAGATCTCTTCTCCTCACATCGGCATATGATTTTTGACGACTCTGAGCTATCTTTAACCTCTCTCTAATCAACTTAACTTTCTCCATAGCTTCAAATACTTTATCTGGCCCAATCACGATAGCTTCACACACTTCAAACCAACCTATGGGTGATCTACATATTCTACCATACAAGGCCTCAAATGGTGTCATCTCGATGCTAGCATGGCAACTATTGTTATATGCAAACTCTACTAATGGCAAATGCTCATCCCAACTACCTTTGAAATCAAGAGAACATGCCCTCAATATATATTCTAGGGTCTGAATGGTCCTCTCTTCCTGACCATTTGTCTGAGTATGAAAAGTGAAACTCAAAAGAACTTGGGTACCAAGAACCTGCTAAAACGCCCTCCAAAATTGAGAAGTAAATTGAGTACCCCTATCCGAAATGATAGACGAGGGAACTTCATGCAGCCTGACTAACTCCCGAATATATAATCTAGCACAATCCTCACCTGTATAAGATGTATGCACGGGCAAGAAGTGTGCGGACTCAGTCAGCCTGTCTACAACAACCCAAATAGAATTATGACGACGACATAAAAGAGGTAACCTCATCACAAAATCCATATTAACTACCTTCCACTTCCAAGTGGGTATACCAAACTCTTGAATCACACCACCAGATCTTTGGTGCTCTACCTTAACCTGTTGGCACGTTGCACACTTTGCTACAAACTCAGCTATATCCTTCTTCATACCATTCCACCAATAGATTTCCCGCAAGTCATGGTACATCTTGGAAGTGCCGGGATGAATAGAATACCGCGCGCCATATGCTTCGGTTATAATCCTCTGCCTCATATCATCAACATACAGAACTCATAATCTAACCTGCAATCTCAACACGCCATCTCCCCCTTGGGAGAAAACCTCTAGATTTTGGTTCTTAACTGTCTCCTTCAGTCTGACCAAACTACAATCTTTATCTTGTTTCTCCTTTACTTCCGAAACTAAAGATGATTCAAAACTACTTTGCACCAAATTAATTCCCTCAGCTGAATCAAGCAACCTAACACCCAATCTAGCCAGACAATGCACATCATGAGCTAACTCTTTCTTACCTTTCTCTACATGAGCAACACTACCCATAGAGAATCTGCTAAGGGCATCCACCACTATGTTGGCCTTGCTTGGGTGATACAACACACTCATATCATAGTCTTTTAACAACTCTAACCACCTCATCTTCCAAAGATTCAACTCCCTCTGAGTAAACACATACTGCAGGCTCTTATGATCAGTAAGCACATCAATATGAAAACCATAAAGATAGTGTCTCTAGATTTTCAAAGCAAAGACAACAACCGCTAACTTAAGATCATGGGTTGGGTAATTCTTCTCATGTGTCTTTAACTGTCTAGAGGCATAGGCTATAATCTTACCTCTTGGCATCAACACATAATCCAAACTAATTCTAGAGACATCACAATACACCACAAAACCATCTGTACCATTGGCAAAGTCAACACAGGGGCTAAAGTAAGTCGAATCTTTAACTCCTGAAAACTCTTGTCACAGGAATTTGACCACTGGAACTTAACTTTTTTTTGGGTCAACTGGGTCATGGGAGACGCAATAGAGGAGAAAACGTAAACAAAATGGTGGCAGTAGCCCGCTAGAGCCAAGAAACTTCTAATGTCAAATGTACAGATAGGTCTAGGCTAATTTCTTATAGCTTCTATCTTTTGGGGATCAACTCAAATACCTTTGGCTGAAACAATATGACACAGAAAGGCTACAGACCTTA
>NW_025824025.1:0-1046 GCF_002878395.1 Capsicum annuum | reverse complement strand
CTTTATGGCAATTTTTAGATTGACTGGCAGGGAAGAAATTACTCATGCTCTTATGCTCATAAAATTCGTGCTCAATTTTTTGGGTAGTGAGGAAATTCTCCTCCTATGTTGACACTTCTATATTGAGAAAGGTAACATCTGAGGTAGTGGTATGGACTGCATACACTTACCCTCCTCTGACCTCACTCGGTGGGAATATACTGGGTATATTGTTGTTGTAATCTCTATTATTACTTAATATGTAGAGTTGCAATAAAATTAGAATAGTTATTTGTTTATATTTAATCCATTTATATGCTGTAGTTTAATGAGTTACTCTATAAAAGGTAGAACTAATGTTGAAGATATGCATGTGTCGCTTGAAGAAAGTCTAAGTCTTGGGAGATTGTGTAGCAATGGGGGACTGTAGAGCATCTACCAGCCTTCAGTGCTGGACGTGGTTGTTTTACCACTGGAACCAAAGACTGCACAATATCGGCCATCAGTGGCCTGTAATCAGCCTCCGGTTGTATACACATTGCCGCAATAACAGCAACCCGAATAACTTCTTTCATCGAATACTGACCCTCCAGCACTGGATCCATTATCTCTATAACTTTTTCCCAATCAGTGAGACGGGGCAATGCCCAAGAAACAAGAACACCGTCTCCAGGAGATCTCTTCATATCAACTGGAACTCTGCCCATCAACAACTCTAAGAGGACAACCCCATAACTGTAAACATCTGATTTGGTAGTCAAGTGTCCTGTTAATGCATATTCTGCAGCAACATATCCTTGTGTCCCCAAAACTCGGGTAGAGACATGTTACACTAATTAGCTAATTGGAATTGAAAATTGCCATGTCAACAATTAGCTAATTAGAATTGGAATTTGCCATGTCAGCAAAATCTGTTATAACTGACAGTTAGTTAAACTAGCCACTGTTCACTGTTCATTACTATTACATTGAGATATTGTTCAAGAAAGGTAGTTGAGCTGATAGTTAGTTGAGAATTAGAGGGAGTGGGTCAATTCTACAATTGTATATAAACTAGTGAAGTGTAC
>NW_025824024.1:0-5331 GCF_002878395.1 Capsicum annuum | reverse complement strand
TTAATTGATATGTGTGCTTTATCAAATGAATTCATGCTGAAACTCTTAGAATTATGTAATTAGAATTGAATCACGATGCTTACATGTTGTTTTCTTATTATGTGCATGTAGTAAGCCCCACAAGTGTTTGATGAATTGTCTATGTGAGTGGAATAGCAAAATTATATCATGTTAGCATATTTGCAAGTTCATGTCATGCAAGTGTTTGTTTGAATGCTCAAATGAATGAATGATGACTAAGCAGTTAATTACCATGTCTCAAGATTATGCTATCGAGTCCTAGAGGTATTTAATACCCGACAATTTTGCTGCTTGTCTAGAGCCATGGTCAATCATAGAGTAGAATTATTCATGTCTCAATCAGTAGAATTTAGTCAGTTTCAAAATGTAGGAAAACTTTGTGAACTAAAAATGAATCCTGTTCTGTTCAGTAAAATTAGTTCAGCTCAGTTATACAGTACGATCAGTAATAGCTCATCCCAGCCTAGTGCAATTTAGAATTCAGTCTAGTGTCTATTCAGTTGGGAGTAGGATTCAACACCTATTAAACCAAAGGATGGGGAACCACCTCCCAGTAGAGGGTGTAATCCTTAGAAGCAGTCCTTGCATTCCAGAATTACGTAGCCAGCGTACGTTAAGACATTTACCTGCCAGTTGAGGGTTGATGAGGTGATATACCTACCAGTTGAGGGTACCACCATTCTCAATCAGAGCACCTATTAGATGAGGATGACTCAGTACTTATCCTTACCCATGCCATGGTATTGACACCCTTCCAACTGGGTTACAGGTTGTACCCCAAATCAGTTAGAGAAGGGACATGTCAATTAGATTATTACTTCCTACAGTCTCAGTTTTGAATTCAGTCTTAGTATAGAACTTAGTTCAGTTCTACAAATTTAGGTTTGTCAGGCACATTCACTTAGCTTAATAAGGGACTCAGTATATTTCCATAGAATTAAGACTATCAGATATAGTCATTTAATTACCAATAATCCAGTATTCAGTGCTATTATGATCTCGGCACAATTTACATATTCATGCATGTATTCTCATCAAGTCATACTTATGATATTCAGTTATTATTGTTCATGCATATGACTCCATACATTTCAGCCTACCTCACTAAGCATACTAGTACATTCAAAGTAGTCATGCATGGTTTTCTTTTGTGCCATGATGTTTTATATTACAAGTTTAGATGCCCGTGCTCTCGAGCACCCTTAGCTGTTCAAACTCTCAGCATACGTAGTTAGTGGTGAGTCCACATAATTTGAGGATATGATTATTTATTTTAGCATTTTAGTTCATTTTCAATAATCGAAGTTAGTTGGGTACTTTTCCCATCAACTAAATAGTTCAGACAGTTTAGAGGCTTTTCATACTAAATTATTTTTATACAGTTGTTCAGTTTTTAGTATTGATGTTCAATTTTAGGTATTGTGATACCATATTCAGTATTATTTAAAGTATTGAACCTTATGGGCAGTATTTTTTTGCATATTTTCTACCTATTTAATATATTATTATTCAAATATTGTAGCAAGTACCAGTCATGGGTTAGCTAGTGGTCCTTCGAGATTATAAGCACTGTGTCGCATCCAGCGTACAGACTTAGGTCATTACAAACATGGTATCAGAGCTTAGGGTTCAACAGAGTCCTAGGAAGTCTGGAAGCCATATTTAGTAGAGTTTTGTATATGGGTGTGTTATACGCCACACTTATGGACATGAGGCTACGAGATGTTTTAGAAAAAGTATCCCTTGTTTTAGTATTCATGTTGTGTGAGTAAGCATAAGCTCTAGTTAAACTCTCAGTCTAATACATTCTCTTCTATTTATAGAAATATGCCTCCAAAGAGGACTAAGGGAAGAGAAATAAGAGACCATCCCATCCAGCCAGATCTTCTGGACGAACACGTCTCCCATACTGAGTTCAGAGCAGCCTTAACCACCTTATCTCATTTTATGGCTGCCCAGAATGAATTCTCAGCTTCTGTTATGGCTAACCCATTGGCCAATACTACTGCTACCAGGATTTGGTACTTGACCCAATTATACCCTCCATCATTTATCGAGTTGAAGTCAGATGAGGACCCTTAGGAATTGCTTGATCAGGTGCAGAAGGATACTGATATTATAGAGGTGACCATGGTTGAGTGTGTTGAGTTGTCTGCATATCAATTGTAGGATGTGGCTCACTCATAGAATAAATAGTGGAAAGAAGAGAGGGTCGTAGATGCAGGGCCTATAGAGTGGGAAGAGTTTGCCACTGCTTTTCTAGATAGGTTCTTCCCACTAAAGTTTAGGCAAGTGAAGGTCTAGTAATTTATCAATCTAAATTAGGGAAATATTATAGTTAAAGAGTATTCTCTCAAGTTTACTCAATTAGCTAGATATGCTCCTTATGTGGTGGCAGACAGCAGATCCCGAATGAGTAAGTTAGTGTCAGGGGTATTTAGAAGCATGGTCAAGGAGTGTAGAACTGTAATTCTTATTAAGAAGATGGACATATCCAGGATCATGGTCCATACTCAGTAGATAGAGGAGGCCAAGAATAAAGAGAAGAAGAGGGAGATCAAGAAAGCAAGAATAGGTAGTTTTAACTTTTCTAAGCCTAAGTTAGAGGGTGGGAATCGTTCTCAGTTTTGCCTACATTCTTCAGGACCAGTTCCATCCTTAGCTAGTGCTCCTATGCCAAAATTTAGAAACGATAATAGGGATAGGGAACCAGGACCTAAACCCAGGGCAGTGTTAGCAGTGCTTGAACCAATCCCCTTTTTCAGAAGTATGGCAAAAACTACCTAGGTATCTGTAAAACGGGTAGCGATGTGTGTTTCGAGTGTTGAAAGCCAGGCAACAGATTCAGATATTATCGCCAGTTAGGTTCTTAAGATTAGAATAACTGTTCTCCAGATTAGTCCAATAGCCCAAATCAGTAGGGTGTCGCTCTAGTTCCACCAGTGGGTAGCGTCCAAACAAACTCTATGCTCTTCAGTCCTGATAAGATCAGGAAAGTTCTCCTGATGTGGTCACTGGTACGTTACATGCATGTTTATGCTTTGTTAGATCCAGGAGATTCTTTTTCCTTTGTTACTCCATATATAGCAGTTGATTTTGGAGTCAGTCCTAAAATTCTAGCAGAGCCTTTCTCAGTATCTACCCTTGTGGGTAAATCTATCATAGCCAAATGGGTATATAGGAACTGCCCAATTATGATATCTCAAATAATTACTTCAACAAATTTAGTCAAATTAGAGATGAATGATTTTGATGTTATTCTCGGCATGGATTGGCTTCATTCCTTCTATGCCTCAGTCAACTGTAGAAATAGAATTGTCCAATTTTACTTTACTTTATGAACCCATCCTAGAGTTGAGGGGTAGTACTTCAACACTTAGGGGTCAACTTGTTTATTACCTTCAGGCCAGAAAAATGATATCTAAGGGATGTGTCTACCATCTCGTTTGACTCCAGGATTCTAGTTCAGAAACCCTACTCTTTAGTCAGTGTTATTAGCATGTGAATTCCTAGATGTGTTTCCCGACGTTTTTTCCAGAGTTCCTCACAAAAGGGAAATTGATTTTGGAATCGCTCTTCTTTCAGATACTCAGCCCATATCTATTCGTCTATACAGAATGGTTCCAGCAGAACTCAAATAATTAAAAGAGTAGTTAAATGATCTCCTAGATAAGGGATTCATTAGACCTAGTGTGTCCCCATAGGGCGGACTAGTTTTATTCAAGCATAAGAAAGATGGTTCCCTCAAAATATGTATTAACTACCATCAGTTAAATAAACTCACAGTCATGAACAAGTATCTACTACCCAAAATTGATGACTTTTTTGACCAACTTTAGGGTGCCATTACTTTTCTAAGATATACCTCAGATCAACTATCATCAGCTTAGAGTCAGGGAGTGTGACATCCTAAAAATAGCTTTCAAAACTCGGTATGGTCACTTGTAATTCCCAGGCATTTCATTTGGTTTTAACAATGCCCTAATGAATTTCATGGACTTGATGAACCATGTGTTCAAGCAGTACTTGGACATGTTCATCATAGTCTTCATAGATAACATTCTCGTCTACTCTTGCAGTGAACATGATTATGCAGACCATCTCAGAATGGTATTACCGAATCTCAGAATCATAAGTTATTCACCAAATTCAGTAAGTACAAATTTTGGCTAATATCAGTAGCTTTCCTCGGCTATATAGTTTCTGGTGATATCATTAGAGTTGATCCCTAAAAGACCAAAGCAGTGAGAAACTGGCCCATACCTATCTTTTCATCAGATATAAGGAGTTTCTTGGGTTTGGCTGGCTATTACCTATGGTTTATTGAGGTATTTTTTTCTATTGTATCCCCTATGTCCAGATTGACTCAGAAAAAAGTCAAATTCCAGTGGTCAAATTCTTATGAGAGGAGTTTTCAGGAGTTGAAGACTCGACTCAATACAGCTCTAGTGTTTACGTTACCACATTATTTAGATGGCTTTATGGTGTATTACGATGCCTCCAGAGTTGGATTGGGGTATGTTCTGATACAGAAAGGTAAGGTTATATCCTATGCTTCTAGGCAGCCTAAACCCCATGAGAAGAACTATCCTACTCATGATCTTGAGCTAACAGCAGTAGTGTTTGCCTTACAGATTTGGAGGCACTATTTTTATGGAGTTCATATGGATATATTTATAGACCACAAGAGCCTGCAGTATGTATTCTCTCAGAAAGAGCTAAACCTCCATCACAGAAGGTGGTTGGATTTATTAAAATACTATAACATGAGTGTCCTGTATCATTCGAGCAAAGCCAATATAGTGGTCGACGCTCTCAGTAGAATGTCTGTGGGTAGTATTGCTTATGTCTAGGACAATAAGAAGAAGTTAGCTCAAGAAGTTCATCAGCTAGACGGACTAGGGGTCTTCTTAGTCAATTCAGTAGAAGTTTGTATACAGATTTAGAGTAGTTCAGAATCATCCCAAGTTTCCAAAGTGAAGAAAAAAAAGGAGAGGGATCCCAGTCTAGTCAAGTTGAAAGAATCAGTCCTAGATCTAAAGGTGGAAGTTTTCTCCCAAGAGGGAGATGGTGTTTCGTGTTATCAGGGTTGACTATGTGTGCTTGGCGTAGATGACTTGAGGCAGCAAATTCTTGTAGAAGTGCATAATGCACACTACTCTATTCATCTAGGGGCCACTAAGATATACCATGATTTGTGGGAGATCTATTAGTGGAGTGGGATAAAGAGAGATATTGCTGAGTTTGTGACTAAGTGCTTAAAATGTCAGTGGGTTAAGATTGAGCATCAAAAACCTAGTGGGTCCATGT
>NW_025824023.1:0-1706 GCF_002878395.1 Capsicum annuum | reverse complement strand
GTTGTTAATATGAATAAGTTTTTGATATATCTTTTTCATTGTTTTATTTTCTTTTTAGGTTGATAGTGAATTCAATGGGATGAGGGAGTTTGTTCAAGAATCTGTGAAGTTGATATTGAATGAATTAAGATTGATTAAACAACAATCATTTGAATTTGTTGAAAAAAAGGTTTAATTTTTATTGCATTGAATTATCATATATTTGTTATCAATTTTCTCATTACTAACTGTTATTAAAATACTATATCTTTCATAAGAATGTGGACATTGGTTTACAAACACCAAGTGCAAGCAAGAAGCAAGATGAAGTGTTTGTTGATCCTGTCTTTGAAAAATATTCTTTTGGTGATGATTTTTCTGTCTGATTAGATGGTAATATTTCTATACTTTCATATTTAATTTTATTTATATTATAACAAGATTGTACATTATTGAAATTCCTTCATGAGTTCTCATGTTTTATTCACATTTTCTAACAATCCAGTTGTGAATAATCATGTTAATGATCAGTTACTATTGGATGACATACCCTTCTTTACTGAGTCTCAATTAGTTGCTCTTGAACCAACATTTAGAGTATTGGAAACACCAAAAACACATCTCTACGCCTATAATGTTTGGCAAATCTCCAATAGATGTGTATAATCAATCCGACACAAGCTCCCGAAAATGTCCGTTGTACTTTAAGAGTAAGCATCTGTTTCAGGAGTATATTGATTTTGAGACTTCAGATTTGTTGATTGAGCAGTTCACTGATTGGTGTTATCCAAATTCAAAGTCAGGAGGAAAAAAATATACTTTTTGAATTTTAAATTTTTTTTATTAATAGTTCAACAAAAAAATATTTATTGCCTTTTAAAAATGTATGTAGGAGTGCTGCAAACACTGCTTTACAAAACAAGATAATTCCTGAATTTATATTGACTGACATAAAAATTGAAGATAAAGATTGGTTCCGCACCTTGATTCACACTGGACGACCATGGAATGATGAGGTATGTTTTCTGTATTTTATTTGGTGTTGAATAATTTCTTCAGATTTATTTTGTGTGTAAATAGCAGTACAAAGCATAGTCTTTCCAACTTGTTTATGAGCATTGAAATTCAGACTTCTTCTATGCCTGCCTGCTTCATTGATTTTGTTTACATTCTTCTTTCTCTTTTTTTTTCTCTTTCAAACATCATACATTTGAAAGCTCAATTTGGAGAAATTTGATCAAGAACATTTTGTAGATGCTTTTAATCATTTTTTCTATTCTCCTTTCTTTTTACAGTGGACTAAATCATATACAGTTTATACTTTGATTTGGGATTTAATGTATTTAATTATTTGTTTGGTAGTGTCATACACTCTATTTTGTTTCTTACATGCAATATAAAATTTGCTTGTATACTTGTGCATTCATTGTCCATATGTGATGTAAATTTAGTGTATGTAAACTTAGGCTTTTCAGGTCAATTAAGAGACCACCAAGAAAAAGAATAGGAAAAACAAAGACCATAGAGAAATGAAAGATGACAACAAAAACACATCATAAACTTCTTGGTATGTGAATTTTGTAGATTCGTCAATATGTATAAAAAGAACAATAAAGTTGTTATGCTATAAACAAGTTGGTTGCATATTTCACTTTAAAAAAAGTTTTAGTATGTGGGACGGTAAAAGTTTTACTAAGTGGGACACCTTAGTAAGTTGGTTGTCCTTA
>NW_025824022.1:0-1522 GCF_002878395.1 Capsicum annuum | reverse complement strand
GCTTAATAAAACTAGCACCATCATTGAGGCTTTGGATTCTGCATAAAACATCTGGAGTAGATACGCTTGTGTGTATATCATCTTAGTCGTTAATAAATTAGCTTCATCTATTTTTTAAATTAAATTCTGCCCAAATTGCCAAATTTCTTATATCCTTCTTGGCCATTGCAGGTGTTCGTTGAATGAATGGGATTCATCAAAGGACCTAGGTAGTCGTATAAAGCCATCAAGACATCTATATTAATAGTATTAGTTAATAGAGAATGTCAGTTTTCTTTTTTTTCATAAAGTATTTGTGTAAACAATGACATGACTGAAGTGTGTATATGTATATTTTGTGTTTATGTGTATATATGAAAGCAGATAATGGTAATATTAGAGACCAATTTTCTCTTCTCTATTGAGCGTATTTCTTGTATTTCTCGTTGCTAAAGAATAATTTAGGATCAAGTATTTCTTGTCCCTAAAAATAATTTAGGACCAGATACTTAGTCTATTTGAGTTGAGATATATCGTCGCCAAAAGATAATTATGACCAAGTAGTTAGCCTATTTGGGACAAGATATTTTGTCGCTAAAAGATAATTATGACCAGGTAGTTAGTCTATTTAGGACGAGATGTATCGTCGCAAAAGGGTTATTACGACTAGGTAGTTAGCCAATTGAGACAAGATATATCGTTGCAAAAGCATAACTAGGACCGGATTTTTGCCCGTTGCAAAAGGTTTTTAAGGACCAGCTTTGTTGCGTCGTCGCTATTGAGCTTTAGCGGCGGAGCCTGTTAGGACGGGATGCGACCAGTTTTTTCTCGTCCCAAAAGACCAATTGGGACGAGATTTGGACTTTTTGGGACCAGATTTCCCTTCCTTATAGCTTGTTTTTCTTGTAGTGGTGGATATCCAGTTTATAAAAGAAGGGATGATGACAGAACTATTAAAAGAGAAGACATATATTTGGACAACAGGTATGTGGTACCACATAATAGGTATTTATTATTAAAGTATGGTGCACATGTTAATGTTGAATGGTACAATCAAGCAAAATCGATAAAGTACTTATTCAAGTACATAAACAAGGGAAATGATTGTGTAACAGCAGCTTTTACACGAAGTGCGTTATGACTGTCATTATATTTCTTCCTGTGAAGCTGCCCGGAGAATTTTTGGATTTCCTATTCACCATGGAGAACTCGCAGTAGAAAGGCTTTCTTTTCATCTTTCTAATGAACAACTAGTCATTTTCTCTGTAGTGATCCAATTGATTTTGTTGCCAATAAACCAAGTGTAAGAGAATCACAATTTTTAAGTTGGTTTGAAGCAAACAAATCAAATGAAGAAGCAAGACAATTAACTTAAGCAGAATTTCCACTGAAATTTGTATGGAATAAAAAATAAAAAGAGTGGAAAGAAAGAAATAATTCTGCTTTTTCTATTGGTAGAATATTTTTTGTACCACCAGGTAGTGGAGAGTTATACTATCTCAGAATGTTGCTGAATATCATTAAAGGTCCTAAGTGTTATGAA
>NW_025824021.1:0-2013 GCF_002878395.1 Capsicum annuum | reverse complement strand
ATGACATATTTAACAACTTAAAAATATAAAATATTCGATTGACTTTCGAACTTATATCCGGTCACTTAAATTGAAATATAAGAAAAAGTATTAGAAATCACAATAACTAAAAATTTAAATTATTTTAATCATTGATTATCTAAATTATATTTGTATCACATAAATTAATACAAAAAAATATACATCAGGTCGTGCTGAGCACATGCCTTCAATGTCTAGTAATACAAAGAAACGTAGAAATACAACATACAATCCATATTATCCCCAAAAAAAATTAATGAAGAATATAATCAAATCCATGCAATATCATTGAATTTATTTTATTAGATTAATAATATAATTACATATATAAATACAAATTATATCAAAAGATCACAATCTATAAATCGTACCTTATTATAGAGTTGTTTCAACATTTTTGGAGAAGAAATTTTTAAAGAATCATTACTCGAATTTAAGAGAAATTGGAGAAGGAAGAAGGAGAAGAAGTCTCTAGGTTTAGGGAGGGAGAAAAGATGAGTTGTTTCTTTTCAGAGAAACTCTTTTATTAACCAAAGGAACGCAACTTTCAAATAGTTGTATCTCTTTTTTTTTTTTCTAATTTAAATATATAACTAATTATATATTATTTCTTTATTAATATGGAAACAAATTGACCCACATGAGTGATTTTGTCCAATTTTCTTCAAGAAATTTTGATTGTAAGGGGTGCGGATAGTGTAGATAACTTATGTTTGTTGAAATGCTATGTCATAGCATTCCTTAGTTATTTATTTTAACCTTATTAATTCTTCTATATTATTTTTAAGGTATACTATATTGTCCATATATTTTTTTTATGTAGTCAAGTAGATTCTTTTTCATTAGTGTTTCTATTAATCTTATTTGCTCCATATCTTTTCTCCAATATTCTAAGTATTCGTAGTTTATCATTTTATCCAATTGTAGTTGTAATTTTACAAATTTTTGTGTAATAATTTATTCTAATTGTGTTATATTTGATATGGAATTCTATGTTATCTATATGGTCAATTAACATTTGTTGTTCATGTATAAATAATTTTCCATATGAATTATATAAACTATCATTTGTACCTACTTTTTCTAAGGTTAGCTTTATTCCAAGTAATCTTTCTTCTAATTGTCTTCTTTCTCTTCTAAGCTAATTTCTGTAATTAATTTCTTCATATAGCCAACTTTGTCTTTCTCTAATTCTTCTAATATATTCTAACATTTTTTAATCTATATAATATCCGTCTGATAGTAATTATCTAGGTATAAATAGTAGCTATCATCATTTAAGTGTATTTGTTCTAATTCGTCTTCTATCTAATTTTCTAATTCTTCATCTTCAATATCAAATACCTTTTTCCATATAATTTTTTTATATCTACTATCTCTATATCCTTAAGTACATATAAAATAAGTATCTTAAATTCATCTATCATTTTATTAAGTAAATAATTATTCATTTTTCATATGATGCTATTTTTCAAAATATTCCCTCCAATCATATACATAACGAAATATGATCATCTTAGATCACTATATACTAGATTATTCTTAAATAACATTTTCTTCGGTCACTATTAGTATGGTAATCTGGATACTTTTTTCCTAAATAGCGCCTCTACTCTGGCTACTCCTCTATCACGCTTCTCTATCTTATCGGTTTCACCTTTAGGATGGAATAATTCAACTATAAAGTAACTAATATGAGCTTATTTTATTATACTTATGATTGTCAGGAATTTATGAATTTAGCTATTTATAATTATAAATGAAAATACCTGTTCTGGTAGATTTGATAAATTTGTGCTTTGCTCATCCATAGCTTAGTGTAAAACTGAATATCTTTATTGATTATATGAGAGAAAATTTTACTGTGTACAAGAAGGCTTGCTTTCTGTGTAGAAAGTCTTGCCTTAACTTAGCAAATGCTTCTGCTATTTATAACCTAAAAAAAGAAAATGCGTATACTATTCTATACTGTTCCTACTTTACATTTGTCAG
>NW_025824020.1:0-2464 GCF_002878395.1 Capsicum annuum | reverse complement strand
TTAACTTGAGAAATTGCCACCTTGTCTTGATCCCATATTTTTAATTTAGGAGTAGTTGGTTTAGGTTTCAACTGACTGATAATCGTATCAATTTCCTATGCTCGCAAAACTGCTTACTTGGAGTTCCTATCCTGCACTTTGTGAGAGTCTTCATTGAGGCCACACTCATTAGTTGCATTCTCTAGCAAAGTGTCCAGCTCCAGTTCTGTTGACCATTTTTATTTTACTTCAACGACTGATGGATTTTCATTTTTGAATACACTTTCACATTCACAGCTCATCCAGTTTTTTCATTTTTCATGTTAATTTCATCAGCCAATTTCGCTACACTTTCCTTCCTACCTTGTGTTTTCTCTTAAACAAGGTCTAAGATGATATATGGCCTTCTCAACCTCCCCCTTCCCTCACAGGTTTTCTCCTAAGAACCAATTGTTGTATAATAGTCTCCTCTAGCAGGCCATCCATATAAATTTAGACCAGGGGAATTTTTATTGGTTCCATCAGTGTTTGCTGCAGTGCGAGGCTTCAGAGGCCTTTCAAGAAGTCCATTAAGCCATTAAAACCGATCCAATAACTATTGGATATTTACACTGCCGCCAAAAACTTGAATCCTTCCCCAAACTTAACACAAAAACATGAGCATAAATAGTCATTAAATTATAATAAGGTATCAACACCACCTACTTGGTTTCTCAGCCTTACTATTTTAAACTTAACAATCTTAACTATAAAATTTCATATCTTGTTTGAAGAATTAATCCCTAATAGGTAAAGAACAAACATTCATAAAATTATTATACTGGGTGTGTGCTTTTATGATAGGTTGATAAGTAATACATACCTCCCACATATGAAGTGGTTCCATCTGCAAGTAGCTTATTCCTCCGAACCCATCTTTACTCTAGCCTTTAATGCTGGTCGGCCAAAAATGGATCCAGTATCACTTCCTTTTATCTACAAACAAGAGAAATACATTTTATGTCAAACAAGAGAATAAGAAAAAGAACATTACAAAAGGGCAACACAAAATTGAGAAAATTAATAGATTACCAATCTGATGCAAAAGATTGCCCATCTGCTCAACCTATGAGGCATCTGTTGTAACAGATGGATGACATGTTGCAACAGATGGGTCATTTATTGAAATAAATCAAACCATACTTACTAGTGGTTTGATTTCTTTAAACATTTTCTCCGTCTGTACAAAAAGGTAACACAAAATTAAGTGAATCAACAAATGACCAATCTGATGCAATATATTACCCATATGTTCAACCGATGAGGAATTTTGCAACAGATATAAAAATAATAGTTTGTTCATTCAAGAATTAAAAGTCACCTTTCCTTCAATTTTCTCAATAAATAGGAAATTGGTAATGGGTAAATCATCAATAGCAATAGATGTAAATATCTAATTTAAATGACATACAAAGAAGAAGACGAGATGGAAAGAGCCATAGTGAACCGTACCTATAATGTGAAAAAAGAAAAGGAATCAGAACATCCAGTTCAGTCGAGAAGAGATATTGATCGGTTGAGATCTGAAAGGATCCTCATCCAAAAGAAAAGAGAAAAAAGAGGTAATAAGGAAAGAAAAAGAATTGAGAGTAAAAAAGAAAGAGTGATAGATGAGTTTAGTTCTCTTGAGTCTTACTTATATTATGGCTGAACAAGATAGTATTCATCTAGATATGGATTTTAAATATTCATTAATAACTTTTAACTTTTGAGGGGCACGAGGAGAAAGTGACATTGAAAAGACCAGATAAGACTACTCGCTCAGGAGATTTTTGAGTTATCCAAGTAATATTTTTTACTGCCTTAGTATTTTAACTTTTTTTTAATCTCAGATAGGAAATACCTAAATTTATTTTAAAAAATGGGTCTTAAAACATCTAAGTGCAACAAATAACAATTTTAGTTTGAAAATTTCCAAAGCTCGGTCGTCCATCATAACATATACGTAATATATTGCAATAGATGACTTAATCTGTTTGATTAATTCCAACAAAAAATACATCTGTTGTTACAAGTTGAACATTTGCTTTTATACAATTTTAATTGATTTCACATGTTAGACTAATACCTTTAGGGGTCGTTTGGTAGAGTGTATTGTAAAATATAATGCATGCATTAGTTAATGTGTATTGCTAGTACCTTAGCTTGTTTGATACGACTTTTTGCCTACGTATAACTAATACAAGCATTAGTTATACACTTTATTGTGTATTGAAGTGTGTATTAGTAATACTCTCTATGTCTTATGTATTAGTAGTACAAAGACTTTAAACACATGTATTAACTTATTAAATGACATTAATACCCCTCAATTTTCCTCTCAAAATATTTCACCATTCCTTTTCTCGCCATTTTAATTTGTACTAGTGAATCTTTGCAAAATATTTCATGATTTTTTCCCACTATTTGAATTTACAACAATGAATGGTTGATTTAAATAACTATA
>NW_025824019.1:0-1352 GCF_002878395.1 Capsicum annuum | reverse complement strand
AATCCATCTAAAAGAGTTTGTTCTTTCTCTGGAATCCACATTCTTCGTGTCAATGGAGTTGAGTTGCTTGGTTTTTTTTATGCCTTGGTTGATGATGACTGACTATTCATTTCACCTATAAATCTTGTATAATAGATTATCAGAAATGTGAAAAATAGAGCATCACAACAACTTCAGAAAGTGTGCCGAAATATCAAAAATATATTTTTAAATTATACTACACTTTACAGTCAGAGAATAACATGAAGTTAAGCTCCTAAAGATTAACTGATTCAACTAACCAACACTATAAATTATAGCATACAATAATCGAAGTTATAAAGAGCAAAAGGATGTGCTGTTAAGCTCACAAAAGTTAAAAGTTCCTGGCAGCTATACAACACATACAAGACCAATTCTAAGAGCTAATAAAGTCTAAAAGTAGTCCATAGCTAACAGGTAGTAATATAGTCTCGAAAGTGGCAACAAATCAATTATTAGTTCTTTCATTCCACATTCGTTGAACCAACTCACTCCTCTAACTGCTCTACTCCTCCGACTATTCAACAACGTTAATATTTTTGTGTTGATATTCTACTTGTTCTTCCATATCACTGTCCAAGGGATCCACTTCCATCTCTCTACGAATAAAGTTATGAATCAAGCAACAAGCACTAATTACCCTGTTATGAACCTTAACTGAGTACCACGAAGGGCTTCTAAGAATTCCCCAATATCCTTTTAGGAAACCGAATGCCCTTTCAATAACATTACGAGCCCTAGAATGCCTCATGTTAAAAAGTTCTTCTTTACATCGAGGTGATGGATTGTCACCTCGCCAATCCTTCAACCAATATCTATATCCTCGAAAAGGTGACAGAAAACCTTTTCCATTTGTATATCCTCCATCGCACAAGTAATAATTACTTATAATATAAACATATAATTTAGTTATTTCTATATAATATTTAATCCATGATGTAACTTGAAAGCATATACATAACCTTCCCTCGGGAGTTTTTAAACTATTTCTCCTTACTATAGCATCTCGTATAACACGGCCATCGGCAACTGATCCTTCCCAACCAGGTAACATATACATAAAATTGAGGTTTCTATCACAAACTCCAAAACATTAGTTGCTATCTCTCATTTTCTTGTCCTGTATCTTGGTTTGTATTGAGTTGGAACTCTAATAGGAATGTAAGTACCGTCTAGTGCACCTAAACAACCCTAAAAGATAAATTATAATGTTACCTCAAAGTATAAAAGTTTTGTACTTAAAGAGGTGCTAAACTGTAATTTCACCTACCTCAAACCATTTCTAGCGATCTTCAGTCTCATCCTCAAGTATTGGTTTAGGATTAACAAGT
>NW_025824018.1:0-2110 GCF_002878395.1 Capsicum annuum | reverse complement strand
TGCTTCCCAACAACGGCGCCATTTTTGATAACGCTCAACTTACACTTCAATTTAGTGTAAGGAGGTCATCGTTAATATATTTACCCAACTTTGGAGTCGGGATCAAATCCACAGGGAATAATGTGAGTGGTGATTAAACTATTTTCAAACTAAAGCTACAAGTTAAATTTAAATAACTGGCACAAAAAGACAAAATGGGCATTTTAATGATTAGCAAATAATTATCGGTCACTTTAATTAGTGTTTGTAGTCAAGAGTTTATAGAGAAACTAGAATTATGTTCACTTGGGTGTTCGGTACTTGACAGATGCTAATAGTGATTCAAGATTTTTACGGTAGGTAGGAAAACAAGCTATCTTTATCGATGTTATGCTTAAATGTCTCTAGACCTACTTAAGCGTTTAATTTCTTAATCCTCTCGGACTTAGGGAATTTCTATTCACTGCCCAGATTTTACCTCAGGTTAACCAACCTTGTTACAGCGCTGGTTATTAAATGAAGTATTTTCGAGTCCCTGTTGATAACTCCCTCCCTACTATATTTGATTTTTATCTCAAGCAAATCAAAGCAGGTGTGTCTACTGTTTGCAACTAACAGACGTTAATTAAAGCTTCAGAATTATCAAGAAATCCTACCACCTTTTGAATCTTGAACACTTAGCACCTTATCAAGACCTAACCCTAGATCCCATAACTCAGGTTAATGGAATTTAGCTACTCATGATGCAACAAACGAAACACATAATTAAATTCATAATTTGAAGTTTAACTTAGAGAGATGAATAATAATTAGTGAATCGTAGATTAGATCACAAAGGAAAATCCCCAAAAATAGTTGTATTGTTCGAATCCAAAAAGATAGAGAACAAAATATCAGAAAATATTCTCCAAGACTCAAAGTATCGAACTTTCTTCAGAATAATTATGATGATGAATGAATGCATCCAAGAAAACCCTAAAACAAAGCTTTAAATAGCTTAGCCTAAATAAGGAAATAAAATTAAAGTTGCAGATTTTTCTCGGAATAGACGACGACATCCGTGATAGCTTATTAGGAGTCTGACGGCTTATCACGAATGTCGTCAGCTCCTCTGCACTTTTGGCTTCTACTGTATAAGGCTGACGTTGACGCCTTATCACCATCCTGACGGCTTATCATGAATGTTATCACAAAAAATATCTTCAGCTCCCATTCTTTGTTTAAGGATGATGACATTCAGGATGGCGAATCACACTTTTGAAGTCATATCACCAGATGTCTTCACAGGCTTCAACTCATGCTTAAGTCTGACGACAACTGTGATAGACTATCACAGGGCTGACAACTTATCACAGATGTCGTCAGCTACATTTCTCTTCAAATTAATCCAGATTTCAACTTCTTTGCTTCCATTTTTGTTGGTTCTCTATCCTATCAGCTTAAACTATAAAAGCAGACATAAACAAATCAAAAACGACAAAATTTTCTTAAGACTTCACAATTATTCTTGGTTAAAGGTCTTAAATGTCTTAGCAATTGCTCACACATCAACACCCTCAACTTAAAATAATTGCTTGTCCTCAAGAAACTACATAACACCATACTACGATGCTTAGCTAAGAGACACATAAGATACCTATGACAGTTGATTATCAAGTTTAGTTCAAAACATATTACCCTCTCCATTTTCAATCACTTTAACCCCAACTATGTATATCAATAAAGATCAACAATGTGGCACAAGGGAATCAAGATATGACATCAAATTAGCAACAATAATCATGCATATATACAAATTACACTTTCCAAATAAGTAGGCAACCAGCAATGTAACCGATGTGCCCTTACAATAAAGAAATCCCCCTTTTCTCATAACAGTCATCACATATATAACCATGGGGACAATCATAAGACACTCACTCTTAGAATGAAGTTCCAATCAATGTATGCCGAATACCATAGGATTGCCCTTATTTTTATTACCCTGATCGTTAGATAGGCCAGCTAGGATCACTATAGGTCTTCTCTTTGGCTTGTAATGTAGGATAGGGGCTGGTATGATACTCGATGATATGCAAAGTGATTACGCCTCCTTGACACTATGCTATCTTCTTGGGGTTTCACTTCTTAA
>NW_025824017.1:0-1470 GCF_002878395.1 Capsicum annuum | reverse complement strand
CTGTACTGTATTGTGACCATTAGGCTGCCTCCAATACATATCAACTCAGATTGACCCATGATAGGCATATGCCCCTGGGATACCGCCCATAAACACAAATAGGGATCGACCCATGATAGGCTTATGCCCCTAGGATACCACCCGATAAGAGAGAACTTTCATCACTTAGTTCAATTAAACTTTGAGATAGTTATTTCGGTTGCCACTGCATTTTTGATACTTTGAAACAATGATACATCAATAAGAGACATATAAATAGACCATCAATGCAATAACGATGAAGTAAGAACACATTTGCACATCAATGAAGTGTTTTGGAGTCATCAATACCATAACAATGAAGTAGGAACTTATTGGTATATCAATGAAAATTTTTGGAGTCATTAATAAAATATAGATCTTGTTTGAGTAACCGAATAACTTCTGACATTCATTAGCGCATTAAACATGTAAGATTTGGAAAACAAGTTAGTATTGGAATATCTTGACATCTTGTAGGGTGGAAACAAGTTCATTGGTAACGTAGGACATCATACAATACCATTATGGATCACATGTTATTAAATAACTTTGGAAACTTTCTTAATAGAACAATTGTTCACTTTCATGCCAAATATATGGTGTAAGTATGCTTTATATACCTAACTGCCAACCTTTAGTACTAGTCCCAAATGGACTTCCTATCTTTTCGGATTACTTTTGTACAATGAACATAAATAGCAATCTAGTATTAGCAACCAAACATCACAATTCAACTATTTGAATTCACCAACCTAGTGGTTAAGTAGTAAGCCTTAATTAAACCATAAATGGTGACACTTTAACCCTCTTATACTCCAATTACATTCACATGCTATGCATATTCATACAACATCCTCCAATATCAAGTTTGGGTTCATTTATCCTTCCAACCAATCCATTAAACCAAATTGAGCCATAGACATAAAAAATCATCAATTCAATAGTATATCACCATATCCACCTCCCATAACTCAATTACCATATCCACCTTCCATAATTCAATACAACAAAACCATGCAAAATAGTCCATAACCCTGTTTCCATCACCTTTCAATAACAACCAATACATATAATCCTCTATCACACATATACATATTGAAAATAACAAAGGAAAACAATATTCATACCTTATAATTCACCTCTTGATTATGCAATCCTGTTTGCACAAATAATAGCTGTTGTTCGAAGCTATCGAGATGACAAACGCAGTTATCGGATTTTACTTTGGAATTTCTACGGTTGAATCAAAAGTAATTTAAAGGTCAAATTTGGCTAGGGTTTGTTGTTTCTCAATGATTGATGATGAAAATGAGTATTTGAACTCATATACATGTATATATACACATATTCTCGTCCATAATATAATAGGAAATGACCAAAATGCCTTTAAAATTTAAATAATGTCAAATCTGTCCTTTGGTGGACTGTGTTGATAAGCTAAAGTAGATC
>NW_025824016.1:0-2236 GCF_002878395.1 Capsicum annuum | reverse complement strand
CTTACAACTCATTTTATTATATATTGAACTATTTACACAAATTACAAAACATCCATTTTGAAGATACATTAAAGATGGCAAAAAACCTTAACTCAAAAATCCTAGTTCAAATCACAAGTAAAAATTCATAATATGAAATAATTATAAGCCTAACAGGTCATGTTATTACATATTGAGGCATATAAATAAATTAAAACATATTAATTTTGAAGATAAATTAAAGACAGCAAAAATTCCTAACTCAAAAATCCTAGTTCAAATTACAAGTAAAAATTCATAATATGGTACAATTATAAGTGTCACAGGTTATATTATTACATATTGAAGCATATAAATAAACTAAAATAAATTAAAGACGGTAAAAAATTCTAGATCAAATTTAGAAACGAAAACAGAGATGGGACTAACCTTTTAATTGAAATCAATAGCTCCTAGATTTTAACCCCTGACATGTAACCTCTAGCTCGTAACCCCTGCCATGAAATCAACCAAACTCAACTCGTAACAATCAATCTAATTTAACTCATAACTTAAAACAAAAAGAGATAAATGATTTTTTACTGTCAACAGTGAAACACACAAAAAATTAGGTGTTTATCTCTTCTATCGGGTTGAAATTTACTAATAAACTTGAAAAGAAAAGAGAAAAAAGATTTTGAAGTTTCTGTTCGTCGATGGGTGATCTTCAAATGAATTTTTCTTTATCGATTTATATTCTACCCGAATGGATCGAGTAGGGTGAAATAATTGGGTTGGATCGGGTTACGATATGGTAATTTAGTTGGATCGGATTAGGTTTAATTTAAGGGTCCCCTAATTTAATAGAAAAAATAAATTAAACTTGTGGCATCTCCACATGGTGAGTGGAGTACACTCCACTCATTAAACTTGGGCATGGATATCGGCGGGAGTAATTAAATTCACTTTTATATAATATAGGTGTGTAATAGGTCACGCTAATAATTGAAGTGTGTCTTAGACTTTTCATGTATAGTTTGGAGTGGAAACGATGACTTTTTCCTTTACTTAATCATACTTAATTAATAAAATTTTTATTAAATTACTAAATCATAATAAATTATTTCCTCCATCTCATTTTATGTGTTGTTATTTTTTTTTGTCCGTCCCAAAAAGAATGTCATATTTTCTTATTTGGTAACTATTTAAAAACATAATTTCAATTTTACTCTTATTGGTTCCCACTTATAAGATCCCACTTAATTAAAAATAATAATAGTATATTATTTTAATAAAGCATAATTTGATAAAAAAAATATTAAATTTTTATTTATTTTTAAAAAATTTTATTTGATCAAATAGCGACACATAAAATGAGACGATGAGAGTCCAGTAATAATTTAGTGCAAACACCGAGAGTAAACACCCAAATTTCTTATCCTCAAAAGTCTAGCCGTCATAAAAAGTAAAATGACATTGAAAGAAAGATCTTGAAAGGGAGATATTAAATCTAAAAATTACTTATATACACAAGTTAAAGTTACATAATTACATTAAATCCCAAAATAATTATAAAAATCTCCTTATTTGGTATTTGTCTCTCCTTAAGATTATACATCCAAAAAAGGCCGCCTTTTCCTCATTCTGTTTCTCTCCCATTACAAATCAGTTTATCCTCCATTATTCAATCTGTTTTTTCACGCCTAAAATCAAGCAATCATACTTACAGTTTACCATTAGAAGTTTTCAAACATTAATTAAACTTATTGATTTTATTCATTAATTTTTGATTTTTTTTAAAACTTCACCAAATTAGAAAGTCATGGACTTGTTTGAGAAAATAAAGGCAAGAAAAATGACGACGAATTATTAGAAGCTTCGAAAAATCTCAATTGGGTCATCAGCAGCAGCAGCAGAGCACAACGGGGTGGAACATGCCACAAAAAATGAATCCCTTGAACAGAGCAAAACATCGTTTATTCGAACGATTGAATCAACGAAATGACTTAGGGTGCATTTTTTTTTAAGATTATGACATCTGAATCTGAATGGGGATCTGAATGATTAAGATGTTGTTTCTAGATCTGAAGATTGAATGATTAAGACTGTTTATTTTTTAACATCTGAATGCACAAATATATTTATTCGTAATAAGTATGTAGTTCAAATTTAAAAAGTAATAAAATATTATATTATATGAAAAAAAATATTTGATAAAATATTAACTTAAACATCCAAAATTATTATTTGAGTGATAATTAAAATATTTAAGATAAAT
>NW_025824015.1:0-7672 GCF_002878395.1 Capsicum annuum | reverse complement strand
TCAGATTCTGGTCTAGGCCTCGGAGGTTCCAAACATTAACCGAAATCTGCTGCCAACCAATGCTGAAACTAATATTTTAGAATTGATATATGATGGAAAAGAGTTGTCAAGGTATTATAAGCCTATTGTCAAGATACAGACGAAGGAGGAAAAATCGATGAATATAGTAGAGTCTTTGAAAGTAATGTCATTAAGCCAGGAAGGAATGAGAGAAGATAAATCCCAAGAAAGCATAAAGAAACCCATGACACGTGCAAGGTTCCAGATGATATGTTGATTTAAGTCAGGATAAACCTAAGTTGACGGGGAGCTCCGGGTAAGCCCATCTTAACGGTGAAAGGAGCACTGGAAGCGCCTATTGTTCTCAAACCGGTGACCCAACCTCCGATAGTTGATACAAAAAAGGTTCCCTAGAACTATAAGCGAACTGTGATGACCTATCAATAAAAGAAAGTAGTGGAAGATGTAGATGAGGTAGAGGGTTTGACTCAGTCAGGAAGATGCTTCGTTCCTGAAAGTTTAAGAAAGTCTAAGCCAATTGTGAGTGGACCTTCATCTATCAAAAAACCTTTCATCGAAGAAGAAGCCGAAGAATTCTTGAAAAAGATAAAATTACTGGAGTATTCAATAATAGATCGGTTGAAGAAAACCCCTGCTCAAATTTCCCTCTTATCGTTGTTGTTGCATTTCAAGGAACATCGTGATATTATATTGAAGGTATTAAATGAATCATATGTTCCTAGGGAGATTACAGTAAATCAGCTTAAGAAAATGGTTGGAAAAATCTTTGAGGTCAATTCGATCAGCTTCTCTGATGATGAATTGCCTGTTGAAGGTACGGGGCATAACTGGGGTATTTACATTACGGTGAAGTGCAAAGATTTCTATGTCACTCATGTCATGATTGATAGAGGTTTAGGTGCAAATATCTGCCCTATTTCTACTTTGCAAAAGTTGAATATTAGTGTTGAGAGGATCAGGCCCAACTATGTATGTGTCAGGGCTTTTGATGGTGCAAAATCAAACTCCATTGGCGAAATAAAACTAATGTTGATTATAGGGTATTTTGAGTTTGCCATAGAGTTTTAAGTATTGAATATAGACTCTTCTTACAATCTGTTGTTGGGAAGACCGTGGATCCATATAGCCAAGACGGTTGCATCTACATTGCACCAAATGATCAAGTTTGAGCATGATAGGCAAGAAGTGGTTATTCATGGTGAAAGGGAGTTGTGCACCTACGAAGATTCTCCCTTGTCCCTTATTGAAGCAAATAATGTAGATGAGACATTTGTTTATCAAACTTTTGATACAGTGTCGGTGAATTGTATCATTGAAGGGCGGGTTATTCTGGGACCACAATTGTCTTCCACTTCTATCATGATGGTGAGTGAGCTTTTGAAATATGGATTTGTGCCAGGGAAGGGTTTGGGAGTGTCTCTGCACGGTATCGTTCATCCCATATGTTCAAGAGAGAACATGGGCAATTTTGGTCTGGGATTTGAACCTATGGCTAAATATTTGAATAAGGCCAAGGGAAGAAGAAAGGAAACATGGTCACTCCCTCGCCCAATGCCACTACTCAGTGAATCATTTCTCAAGAGCGATGTCACAAAACCTGTAGAATTTGAAGCTGAATTGGTTGATGACTTCCAAAATCTGCTGATTGATGTTGACATGGTTGAAGCAGGAGAGGGTACAGTAAGGCAAACGAGCAGTTCATAGGTCCTGAGGTCCAGCTCAACAATTGGGAAGTCACTCCTCTCCCCATCAGGAGGGAGTTTTGGTAGTTCATTTGTTTTTCTTTCTATTTATCTGAGTAATTCCAGGGTTGTAATTCAGAATTTAGCTTGTTTACATTCTGTTGTCATTTGTGTTTAAACCCTCTTATCTTTCCCTTTTCATAAAATGCAATGTCCCATTATTTTGTGTCTAATATATTTTGATTTTGTCTTTTTCTTTATACAGTTCTCTTTATGCTAATTCTAATGATATGACATGCATGTGGAATTTTTAGCCTGATCTTAAAATCCAAAATAATCAAGATATAATGAAGCAAGAGGGGAAATATGATGAAGAAGAGGCACTAGAGGAAATAAGCAAAGTGTTGGAATAGTTTGAAGACAATCCAAATCCTAATTTAAATAAAACTGAGCCAATCAATCTAGGGAATCAAGAAGATGTTAGGGAAACTAAAATTAGTGTACATGCTTTGTCGCAACTAAAATATGGAATGATTCAAGTATTAATTGATTATAAGGATGTTTTTGCTTGGTCTTATGATGATATGCCTGGTTTAAGCACTGAATTAGTGGCTCATAAATTGCCAACTGATCCCATATTCGCCTATGTGAAACAAAAGTTGAGGAAGTTTAAAACTGATGTAAGTATCAAAATCAAAGAAGAAATCATGAAACAACTTAAAGCCAAAGTCGTTCGAGTGGCTCGTTATCCTATGTGGTTATCCAATGTTGTTCTTGTCCCAAAGAAAGATGGTAAAATTTGAGTATGTGATGATTACCATGATTTGAATAGAGCAAGTCTGAAGGATAATTTTTCGTTGCCCAACATCCATATTTTGCTGGACAATTGTGCTAAACACGAGTTTACCTCTTTTGTGGATTGCTATGCTGGATACCACTAGATTATTATGGATGATGAAGATGCAGAAAAGACGCCTTTTATCACACCATGGGGGACTTATTGCTATCGAGTGATGCCGTTTGGTTTGAAAAATGCTGGAGCAACATACATGAGAGCCATAACCACTATGTTTCATAATATGATGCATAAGGAGATTGAGGTCTATGTAGATGATATGCTTATTACGTCAAAAAGTCAATCTGACCATGTTAAAGATTTAAGAAAGTTCTTTGAAAGGCTTCATAGGTATAATCTCAAGCTCAACCCAGCAAAATATGTATTTGGAGTTTCGTCTAGAAAGCTATTGGGGTTTGTAGTCAGCCGTCGGGGAATTGAATTGGATCTCTCGAAAATCAAAGGCATTCAGAATTTTCCTCCGCCCAAGGATAGGACAGAGGTGATGAGTTTACTTGGTAGACTATCTATATCAGCAGGTTTATTGCTCAACTCACAACCACTTGTGAGCCCATATTCAAGTTGCTGAAAAAGAGTGTTGTGGTAGAATGGACTGAAGAATGTCAGGAAACGTTTGATAGAATTTAAAGATACTTATAAAATCCGCTCGTGCTGATACCACCGGAGCCTGGTAGGCCTTTGATATTATATTTATCAGTCATGGACAATTCTTTCGATTGTGTCCTGGGTCAACATGTTGTCACGGGCAAAAAGGAGCAGGCTATTTATTATCTTAGCAAGAAGTTCACCATATGTGAGGCCAGGTATACTCTTTTTGAAAGGACGTGTTGTGCCCTAACTTGGGTAGCACAAAATTTGAAGCATTATCTTTCGTCCTACACTACTTATCTCATCTCCTGCATGGATCCTTTGAAGTATATCTTTCAGAAGCCTATGCCGACCGATCGTTTGGCAAAGTGGCAAATATTGCTTATTGAGTTCGACATTGTATATGTGACTCGAACCGCCATGAAATCCCAAGCCTTGGCAGATCATCTTCCTGAGAATTCCATTGATGAAGAGTACGAGCCATTAAAGATATATTTTCCTGATGAAGAAGTGTTGTGTGTCGATGAAGTCGTTATAGAAGCTGATCTAGGTTGAAATTTGTTCTTCGATGGAGCTGTCAACATGAAAGGAGTCAGAATAGGTGCAATTCTTATCTCTGAGGCGGGGCAACATTTTTCTATAACAGCACAACTTCAATTTTATTGTACCAATAACATGGCGGAATATGAAGCTTGCATTCTGGGTTTGAGGCTAGCTGTTGATATGGGAGTCCAGGAACTATTAGTATTGGGGGATTTATATTTTCTCATCCATCAGATTCAAAGTGATTGGGAAACACGAGATTTAAAGCTAATACCGTATCGACAATGCTTGAAAGATCTATGTCAACGGTTTGTGTCTGTAAAGTTTAGGCATATTCCAAGAATTCGCAATGAGATTGCTGATGCTTTGGCCACTTTGTCTTCAATGATCCAACACCCTGATAAGGCCTACATCGATCCAGTGCATATATAGAGTCGTGATCAGCATGCTTACTGTAATGCGGTTGAAGAAGAGCTCGATGGAGAACCTTGGTTCTTTGATATAAAATGGTACATCCAGTCAGGAAAATACCCAACACATGCCACCAATGATCAAAATAGGACTATTAGGCATTTGGCTAGTGGATTTTTCTTGAGCCGGGGAGTCTTATACAAGAGAACCCCATATCTTGGGATTTTAAGGTGTATAGATGCAAAAGAAGCTTTGACAATCATGGTTGAAGTTCACTCCAGAGTATGCGGGCCTCATATGAATGGTTATGTCTTGTCAAAGAAGATTCTCAGAGCAGGTTATTATTGGCTCACTATGGAGACAGATTCTATTCGATTTGTTTGAAAGTGTCATCAATGTCAGGTACACGGTGATCTGATACATTCTTCTCCTTCTGAGTTGCACGCAATGACTACTCGATGGCCTTTTGTAGCTTGGGGGATGGACGTGATTGGGCCGATTGAGCCAAAAGCGTCAAATGGGCATAGATTCATTTTGGTGGCCATTGATTATTTCACAAAATAGGTAGAAGCAGTAACTTTCAAGTCAGTGACAAAGAAGGCGGTGGTAGATTTCGTTCATACTAACATCATTTGTAGGTTTGGAATTTCGAAGATGATTATTACGGACAATGCTGCCAATCTCAATAGTCATTCGATGCAAGAAGTGTGCCAACAGTTTAGGATCACACATCGAAATTCCACTACATATCGTCCAAAGGACAAAGGCTCTGTGGAAGCCGCCAATAAGAATATCAAGAAGATACTCAAAAAATGGTACAAGGGTCTAGACAATGGCATGAGAAGTTGCCGTTTACTCTACTAGGTTATCACACTACTATTCATACTTCAATAGGGGCAACTCCATATTTATTGGTGTGCGGAACAGAAATAGTCATTCCCGTAGAAGTAGAAGTTCCCTGTCTTCGAGTCATTGTTGAAGATGAGATGGACGATGATGAGTGGGTCAAAACTCGATTAGAATAGTTGAGCTTGATTGATGAAAAAATATTAACATCGGTATGTCATGGCCAGTTGCATCAGAAGAGAATGGCTCGGGCATAGAACAAAAAGGTCCGTCCCAGGAATTTTGAAGTTGGTCAGTTGGTATTAAAACATACCCTTCCTCATCAGGTTGAAACGAAAGACAAGTTCTCCCCAAATTGGCAAGGTCTCTTTATTGTGCAGAAAGTGTTGCCCAATGTGGCCTTATATTTGACAGATATTGAAGGCAAAATGGCAGAGATGGCTATCAATACTGATGCAGTCAAAAGATATTATGTATGATATTTTATCCTTTGTTGGTTCTATTGCATGTTTAGTACTTACATTCTTGAAGGTTGAAATGATGAAGGCATTTCATTCTGCTATTCAAACATCGTGTCATCTTTTGTTTACCCTGTTTGAGCTTAGTTTGGTTTTTCTTTCATACCCCTCTTTTGGAATCAAAATAGACTAAAAAATAGTGTCCAGAAAAAGACAAAAAGTCAGTATGAAAAATACAAGAAAAAAAAGAAAGAGAGAAAAATTTTAAACCAAAACAAAGAGCAAGTTGATGGAACTACGTGCGACCTGATTCTCCTCTCATGGGAGTGAGCTACGTAGGCTGCCCTATTCAGGGCTCGGTCGAACTAAATAAATATTTTAGAGTTACCCAGTCAACAAAAACTGGGGCATGAGTTAATGTGTTGTTTGAGTCAATTCCAAAAGTTGTAAGTCCCACCCTCACTTCAAGTGTCGTTTGAGCCTCTTGCCCTCCTTTTTCTAACCCTATCCAAAATCCAAGTTACAACCAAAGCAAGTCCTTCAGGTCAATTTTTGATAATGTTAAGACTATGTATGCAATGGATATGATGATACATGTTGGAGTACTACTTGTCTTCGTCAGCATAAGAAATCAGGAAAGAAATAAAAATGAGAGAGTCTTATCGGTGAAAACCCTCGCGGGCACTATAAGGAGATGTGGAGTTGAGAGAAATAAAAATGAGAGAGTCTTACTGGTGAAAACCCTCACGGGCACCATAAGGCTATGGGGAGTTGAGAGAAAATAAAAATGAGAAGTCTTATTGGTGAAAACCCTCATGGGCACTGTAAGGCGACGACGAGCTCGAAAGAAAGTTGAAAAGGAAAGAGGTTTGTTGGCGAAAGTCTTTCAAGATGTTGTCAATTGAATGAGATATATAAGTCCAACAGGTTGGAAAAAGAAGCAGCGACAAAGGCACAAACTCAACAACAAATGGGAAGTTGCATAGGAAGATCAGGCAGCTTAATCCAAAATGCATGTCATAGTCATTGGAGTTGGTTACCATCTTCAGATAAGTTTTCTTCTTTGTTAAAAAGAGAGACATTGCCCTTTTCTTTCATTACATATTCATATTTTTGTCCTTTTATGACTTTTATGAAAAGAAAAGTCACTATCGTTTCTTTTCACTCTTTGAGTCTATTCTGTGTCAAAACAAGCAAGAAAGAATTTCAAACCTTGCTACCAGTTTTTCCAATTGTATGAGGAAAAGACAAAGACCAGCACATGAAATAAATATTATTGTAATTCAACACAAACCAAAGGAAGTCTATCAACTGATAGGCTGCTAGGTTCGTGGGAGTATTCAGATTTGGAATAGGGTGCATCTCAGAGGCCTGGTAAGATAGAAACTCATTGTTCGAGTCAGAACTCATTTCCCTCAATCTGGATCCGGGTCAATGACACGACAAGATAGGGGAAAATTTCAGTGATATGAAACAAAGGTGAAAGGAACAACGATTGGAGCAGATGCTTGGGAAGCCAAGTGCTGCAAGCCAACACTAAGTTTTTTAACTGACAAACTTTCTTTGTTGAAACAGGGGCAAATTCACTTCACTTAATTCAGTTAACATTGGAAAAACTCATCCATGGGGATTTTACTTTCTTTTCAGGACCTTCTTGAAAAATGGGATTTTACTTTCTGTTCAGGACCCTCCTGAAAAATGAGATTTTACTTTCTGTTCAGGACCCTCCTTAAAAATGAGATTTTACTTTCTGTTCAGGACCCTCCTGAAAAATGGGATTTTACTTTCTACTCAGGACCCTCCTAAAAAATGGGATCTTAGTTTCTGTTCAGGAACCTCCTGAAAAATGGGATTTTACTTTCTGTTCAGGACCCTCCTGGAAAATGGAAATTTACTTTATGTTTAGGACCCTCCTGGAAAATGGGATTTTAATTTATGTTCAGGACCCTCATGAAAAATGAGATCTTACTTTCTGTTCAGGACCTTCCTGAAAAATGGGATTTTATTTTCTGTTCAGGACCCTCTTGAAAGATGGGATTTTACTTTTTGTTCAGGACCCTTCTGAAAAATGGGATTTTACTTTCTGTTCAAGAACCTCCTGAAAAATGGGATTTTACTTTATGTTCAGGACCCTCCTAAAAAATGGGATTTTACTTTCTGTTCAGGACCCTCCTGAAAAATGAGATTTTACTTTCTGTTCAGGAACCTCCTGAAAATGGAATTTTACTTTTTGTTTAGGACCCTCCTAAAAAATGAGATTTTACTTT
>NW_025824014.1:0-2826 GCF_002878395.1 Capsicum annuum | reverse complement strand
ACTCTCTTTAGATCATTAGTTCAATGTCTTTGTTATCCATTAGCTGCATATCTTTCTGCTCGGTATAACAGAGCTCGTGTTATTGCTCTTGGTGCTTTTCTTTGGTCTGCTGCTACTTTCTGTGTTGCTGTCTCGGCAAATTTTACTGAGGTTCGTTGTGTAAATCTCTCTTTGTATGGTGTTTAATTATTTAAATGATTCGACACCCAGTTGATAATTCTTGAATTTGGTATTGTTTTTGGTGTTTTTGTTTCTTGGTTTATCTCGACTATTATCCCGACTATGGTATTGTTTTATTGTAGTCTATGTTCTGTTACTATCTATTGTTTTTGTTATTATCTGTTGTTTCTTGTATTTCAGTTACTCTTTCCGGTGGAAAGATCAGATAGGTTGACTTTTGTATTGGTGAATATGGCTGGTATACTGAAAAGAGCTGATCAGACTTCATTACCTGGTGTTTACAAAAATGTTGGCGAGGATTTTCATACAGATCCCTGGTCTTGATTTACTTACTCTATTTAGATCATTAGTTCAATGTTTTTGTTATCCGTTGGCTGCTTATCTTTCTGCTCGTTATAACAGAGCTCATGTTATTGCACTTGGTGCTTTCTTTTGTCTGCTGCTACTTTCCTTGTTGCAGTCTCTGCTAACGCTGAGGTTTCTGCTGTAGTCTCTGTTGAGATTGAGCTAAGATGATGATGAACCTCCATTAATGGAGTGCGTTGAGCTCTCGGTTGTGAAAATTATGATGTGAAAGAGAAGATATTTTGTGGAAACTGAAAACTGATTCTCATTGTAAAACAAGAGTCTATTTATACAGGAGGAGTAGCAATTAAGCAGTACAATTAACTACAGCTAACTAACTGATGTGTACAGAATTAACTAACTAACTGCTTGATTAATTAATTCATTTAATTAATCTCAACGCCCCCCCTCAAGTTGGAGGTGAGGACTGCACTGACAACTTGCCGAGGATAGAGTGACGTTTGACACCGCCAAGTGCTTTAGTAAGAATGTCAGCTAACTGTTGTTTGGTTGAGATATGCTTTAAACTAATGAGTCCATCATGGAGCTTGTCTCTGACAAAGTGGCAATCAATTTCTATGTGCTTGATCCTCTCATGGAACACAGGGTTCCTTGCAATATGAATTGCAGCTTCACTATCACAATAAACAGAAATAGGCTTTGTGGGACACTCAGTTAACTCGGTCAACAATCTGTCAATCCAAACTAACTCTCCTACTACCTTTCTGAGAGACCTGTACTCTGCTTCTGCTGATAAGAGTGAGATGGTGGACTGCTTCTTGGACTTCCAGCTGATGGGAGTATCACCAAGGAACACAATATAACCACTTACTGATTTTCTAGAGTCAGGACATGAGGCCCAGTCTTGTTAAAACACCTCTCAAACCTCTCAACATTCATATATTGCTGCCATTGCAGCTGAGCTTGAGCTCAACAAGAGATAAGAGAAGGGAACAAAGTTACTGGGAATGCAGTTTTTTTTATTGAGTAAAAGAGAATGAATACAATGTATAGTCACCTCCTATTTATAAACTCACGTGAATAACACATGGTCTTCTAGAAGTTTCCTAACAAGCTCCTAACTACTTGATTGGCCCACTAACCAACTTGACAGCTGGCTAACTGAATCGACTAACTGATCACCTAATCCACTAGCTAACAAATCAATGTAACAGTACCAACTTAATGCATTCTCATGAGTTTTAACACTCCCCTACAAGCTGCAGGGTGCAAAATGTTGAGCACACCAAGCTTGCTGAGGAGGTATGAATGCTGATCATGACTGAGACCTTTAGTAAGAATGTCTGCAACCTGTTGACCTGTATGCACATACATGGGCTGAACCAACCCCTCTTTGATCTTGTCTCTAATAAAATGACAGTCTACTTCAATGTGTTTGGTTCTCTCATGAAATATTAGTTGGATAGCTGATTTACTATCACTAAAGATGACAATAGGCTTAGTGATAGACACCCTCAGTTCTGAGAACAGACCTTCCAACCATGTCACTTCTGCTAATGCTGAGGCCATGCTCCTATATTCTGCCTCAGCTGAGCTTCTAGAGACAGTGTGCTGCTTCTTAGACTTCCAAGATATCAATGAACTACCATACTGCACAACATAACCTGTAACAGACCTCCTAGTGTTTGGACATGCAGCCCAATCTAAACCAATTCTGCAGTAGGTTGTGCCTTAAGCCATATACCTTGTCCTACAGTTCCTTTCAATTATCTTATCACTCTGTTTGCAGCCTCCAAGTGGGATTTCTTTGGTTGCTACATGAATTGACTTAGTGTCTGCACTGCATAACTGATGTCAGGCCTTGTTATTGTAGCATACATCAACTTTCCAACAAGCCTTTGATATGATGTTGTATCTCTTAGAATAGCATCTCTTTTCACACCTGCTGCTTCATCTACTTCAACTGAAGTTAGTTTAACATTAGCCTCTGATACAAGTGTGATCTCGTAGATGGACCCTTTTTGTGTATGTCAAAGGCAACCGAGAGAAGGCCCGAGCTTAAGTGTGGGAGAAGCCAAAAATACCCTTATGTGTGCACTAAAGGGGTGGCCTTGAAGCCTTATTCATTAAAAGGGCACCTTTGTCATTTTAAGTCTTTTGGGGAATGTAATATAAATAGAACCACTTAAGGTTTTATTCAAGGAGTTGATCATATTTTGAGATTTGTAACATTTGCAACACTTTAGTTCTCTCTCAAGAGCTCCAACCGAAACTAGGGCTAGACAAGTGAAGATTCACTTGTGTTTGCATATTGGCTTGAAACGTTGGTGTTTAGAGGAG
>NW_025824013.1:0-3548 GCF_002878395.1 Capsicum annuum | reverse complement strand
AATTACCTCATATAATTATGTTCATGTGAACGAATATCAAATAATTTGGTAATTAAAAATTTAAATATTGTACAAAATATATATGTAATTTTCTTCTTTGACATTAAACACGCGTGCAAAGCACTGCAATCCTGGTACATATATACTTCAAGAATGTTGAAAACATGAGATCATAGACTTTTGCAATATTTTGGTCTTTGTTTAATATGTATTTTAGATGTTTTTGCTAATAAATTTTAAAGTTAGTTGTAACATCCCAAATCTAGTACTCGGAACGCTACACAGTGCTCATGACCCCGAAGGACTACAAGCTAACCCATGATTGATATCTGTACCTGAACAATGCATAATATACTGTATAAATACGAAAATAAAGGTTGTAAGGCCGTAGGGTTCAAAACTGATAAAACAAAACATAACATCTAGATGGAGTATGAATACTCAAAACAACAGAAATAAACTGTCTGAACATACTGCAGTCTAAAAAACCTCTAACTGGATAAATAAGGAGTTGATGGGACATGTCCCCAACTAACTCCATCTATTGAAGGCTAAACTGAATTAATGAAATAACTAATGATATCATCCTCGAATGATAAGGACTCACTGCTAAATCTGGATGCTACTGATACTCTGGAGCTCGTGCTTCTGATCTCTATGGCATAAAACACCATAGTGCAAATATGTAAGTATGATTAAATGTACTGGTATGCATATGAGGTAGGTTGAATGCAAACGGTACATAGACATGAATTGAACTAACTGACTATATAACATAAACGTGAGAATACATGCATGAATAAGAGACTGTAACTGAATTCGTGATAACATGATTACTAAGTATGAGTACTGATAACATGAGAGATTGATAACTGTACAACTAAAATAACTTATACTGAGCGACTGTATCTGATAGTCTAGGTTCTGATGGAACTAGCTGAGTTTCATACTTTTCTGAGTTGACTGTATCTGACAGTCTTGAATTCTGTAGAACTATCTAAGTTCTATTATTGAGACTAAGACTAAGACTATGGAAAGTAGTCATCTAACCGACATGCCCCTAATAAGCTACTATATCTGTATTGGGGTCCAATCTATAACCCCAATTGGAAGGGTGTCAATACTATACTACTGGTAAAAGACAATCTGTGAGTGACCCTCATCTTACAGTGTTTATCCACCTCATCAACCCTTATTTATCAGTTTTGATGTCTCAACCTATGTTGGATACATAGTTCTGGAATGCAAGGATTACTTCTAAGGATCACACCCTCAACTGTCAGTGTGTGTCCTCATCCTTGGGTTCACTTGGTGCTAAATCCTAATCCCATCTTAATAAATACTAAACGTGATTAACTGAACTGAACTGGTTTAAGTGAGCTCCGTTGACTAACGGAATACTATTGAGATTACTGAATTACAGAGCTTTCTTAGATTTACTGGGATTACTGAGTTTACTGAATTTTTTCCTGAGTCACATGACTGGCTGAATTTTACTAAACATAGCTTGATGAGGATATCATAAAAACATGACACTGGCTCTTGGCACACAGCTAAATTTTTGGGTACAAGTACCCCCAGAACTCGATAGAAGAAAACTGACAAGACGTGACATTCAAGAATTCATGACCAATAACAACAATCCATAATACAATAAGTTGGGGATTTTATGAAGTACATGGTTATAAAAAACTTATAAATGAATAAGATTTCATGTAAACATGGTATAGTTTCATAAGGCTAATTCATGAGCAATCCAACAAATATTTACAAGGCACTTTTATAGCATGGGTGTTCTTTGAACATAAGGGTAAAACATGAATCCATCACTTAAGTCACAATTGAACTATATTACATGATTTCTAGTCTTCTAGGCATTTTATAAAACACCTTACATGCACCACTTAGGGAATAGGTATAAGCATCAATTAACACATCATAAACCACTCAATCCATGGATTTAAACTCATATACTAACGTAATTTCATAAAAACACATTAAGATTCCAACTTGGTAATCATACAACAACAACAACCACAACCACATGAACATAATCAACACATACCCTGAATATCATAATTAATAGTTTAAAACTTGATTCTTGGACTTCATGGACGAAAGGAATCCAGGAATGAAAACTATGCATACCATAGCAAGGAAACTTTAAAGGTTCTTGGTGTCCTTGGATGGATTTCTTGAGATTTACCTTGATTCTAGAGAGCTAGGGTTTCTTGGCTTGAGAGAGAGTAACTCAATTTGGGGAAAAATTAGATGAGTAATTATATGACCATGTAATTTTAGGTCTAAGTACATGCTTAATCTTATTAGGGTCATGGAAAAAGACTTCAAGAACCTTGACATTAAAAACTCAAAACTGATTAAAAATCCTAATTTTGGCACCTAGCGCAACACGACGTTATCGCGCCGTGTCATTGGAAAGTGACAATTGGGAACTTGGCTGACGATGCAACGCGGAGCTATCATGGCACCATACAAATTCTGAAATCTGGCCATGGCGCAACGTGAGACAAATCGTGGACCCCTACTGGAATTGGACAACTGGGACCTAGAAGTTTTCCGCGATACGGTAAAATCGCGGAGGTTACTGGAAGTTTACAAATGCCATTTTTTCTTATGGTGCGGCGTGCCACTAACTAACATGGCGCTGTTTTTTGACGGGGACTTGAAATAGTCATAACTTTTTACCCGATTATCGGATTTAGGCGAATTTTATATCATTTGAAAGCTTATTCAATTTCCCACATGTATAAAAGTGTATTCATATTTAAAACAATTCTTTGACATCTTTAGGATGAATTTAAGATAGGAAGAAGTATAGGGTATTACAATATCTCCCCCGTGAGAACATTCGTCCTCGAATGATACTAATTGAGATTGGAAGAACGATAAGATGAAGTACATACTGAACATAAACAATTGAAACTTAACTACATGACTGAAATTTTTGAGATTCATACTGAGCATGCATATCTGATGCATGATTTCATGACTGAGCTGATACATGAATGCATGGCTGAGAGTACTGATAAGTTGGTCATGCATATCTGATGCATAATACATGACGGAACTGATTACATGACTAAGATTTCTACTAACTGAGTCTTCTCAGTAGGAGAATGCATGTCTGATGCATGAACACATGACTGATTTGATACATGAGCATATGATTGAATATGCAATAGTAAATGGATACCCAGTTTCAAATGGGAATCTTAGCATGAAATTGGTTTGTAACTAGAACTTGAACATGAGACTGAATAAACTTAAGGAGAACTTTTACCTTGATCTAAATTTGAGTTTACAGAGAAGAGGTGAGGATACCTGGTTAGTACGTCTGCTTCTATTTCCCAAGTAGCTCCCTCAACGGACTAATTTTTTCAAAGAACTTTAACTACAGAGACTTCTTTGTTCCTCAAGCTACGAGTCTGATAGTCAAGAATTTTGACTGGAATCTCTTCATAAAAGAGGCTTCTCTGAATATCGATGCCCTCAATAGAGACTACGACTGATGGATTACCTATGCACTT
>NW_025824012.1:0-2837 GCF_002878395.1 Capsicum annuum | reverse complement strand
TAATCCAGATTTCATCCATCTTTTTTTCACCCTCACTTTAAATCTTTATAATCCCTCGCATACTTGATCCTGCGCTTAAGAAGACCATATACCATGCTCATTGGGAAACGGAGAGCGGTCCTCAGGCAGCTCAAGAATGTATGCAAAGCAACTCTTCTTAAAAAGTCCATCTATGTTTTCATTCTTCATAATACTCCTAAGTTCGTCAAAACATTTCCCCAACTGACATTTAAGTACAAGATCACCAGTTACTTCTTAGGGCTATTCATCACCATCGCAACTTGAAACCTTCCGATACTAATGGTTTTCGCAGAAACATGCTAGGATTTTGATATTATTTCACACCCCATTGGTGAGAACGAGTTATCACTTTCCTCGGCTTCATTTTGCCCTAATTGAGATTGTTCAAGAAGTCCTTTCGAATCTATCTGTACTCTAGCCTTTTTTGTTGGGTGGTCAGAAGTTGATCTACTTTCAATTTTTTTTCTTTTGGGAGACATCTTTTAACTGCAAACAATGGAAAAATAAAAAATACATTGCATTTGATGTCTGGATAATTTTTTTGAAAAGGTAAGATAAATTTTAATAAATTATTCTACTCCACATTACAAAAAAAATTCCAATGGATAACCCATCAGTTGAAATCAATGGGGAATCTGTTTGAAGACCTATTTAATATCTCTCAACAGATCTTCTACCTGTTGTAATAGATGGACAAATTTCAATAAATTATTCTACGCCACATTACAAAAAAATACTCCAACGAATAACCCATCAGTCTCCCAACAGATCTTCCACCTGTTGCAACAGGTGGACCACCAACACCATAACCAATGTCACCACCAATTCCACTAAGTGACCAAGACCACTGCCAATGCCACCAATACCAACACCAAGACCACCTACACCCCCACCAAAAACAGAAATACCAATCCCACCACCAACAACCACCAACAACACCATAAATACCATCAACAATACCATGACAGTCAATAAAACATTGAGAGAAAACTAGGGTTTTCTCGGTTGCTTCCTACTTTTTTAGCATCAAAACTCAAAATGTTAACCTATTCTCGAAGATAATTCAACTAAAAGTCTTCTTTTTTATCATTAACTAAAAAGCCCTAACTTTTAGAATAAAGAACAAATGTAGAGCTTTTCTCAAACTCTGTTAGCTACGAAGACAAAGAAAATGATGGATACAAGCAAGAATAAAGTTGAAAATAACAACTATGTGATTAAAAATGGGAAGAAAATCGATCTTTTTTGAAGGTTGAGCAATATATTGAGTAGTTGTTGTCTGTATTGTTGAGAGCGAGAGAGAGAGAGAGAGAGGAGAGTGAGAACTTCAAATTTAAAATGAGGAAAATTTTTTCATGCAAATAGATGATTTGTATGGGTTGATTTGTAATTTTGAAAAAGAATGATAAGTTTTAAAATTGTTAATTTGGTCCGAATTGATCGTAATTAAATTTTAAAATTTTAAAAGACATAGTTTTTAAAATATTAAGTTAATGAGAACTCATTTCAACTCAAATTGATCGATCGACGACTCGAGTAGGGATGAATGCAATACTAACACCATGCAATTGCAAAGAGTTAATTAAAGTTATTGTTGTCCATATGAACTCATTAATCCCTAATTTCACCTAAATTAATTAAGGTTATATCTTAACATTAAGTTAATGAGAACTCATTTCAACTCAAGTGATCGATCGACGACTCAGGTTAGGATAAATGTAATACCAACACCATGCAACTACAACGACTCAATTGAAGTTGTAGTTGACCCTAAGAGCTCATTCATCCCTAGTTACACCTAAATAAATTTAGGTACTATATTAACATTAAGTTAATAAGGACATATTTTAACTCAGAGTGATCGATCGATAACTCAGGTCAGGATAAATGCAATACCAATACCATTCAATTAAAATAATTTAATTGAAGCTGTAGTTGACCCTATGAGCTCACTAATACCTAGTTCCACCTAAATCAATTTAGGTACTATCTTAACATTAAGTTTATGAGAACTCATTTCAACTCAGAGTGATCGATCGGCGGCTCGAGTCGGGATGAACTTAATACTAACACCATATAATTTTAAAGACTCAATTAAAGTTGTAGTTGACCCTATGAACTCATTCATCCATAGTTCCACCAAAATTAATTTAGGTATTATATTAACATAAGATAATAATAATTCATTTCAACTCAGAGTGATCGATCGACAACTCGGGTCAGGATAAACGCAAGAGCAACACCATGTAATTGTAAAGACTCGATGAAGTTGTTTTTGACCCTATGAACTCATTCATCCCTAGTTCCACCTAAATTAATTGAGGTTATATCTTAAAATTAAGTTAATTAGAACTCATTTCAACTCAGAGTGATCGATCTTGGGTCGGGATAAATGCAATACCAACATCATGCAATTGCAATGACTCAATTAAAGTTATAGTGGACCCTATGAGCTCGTTCATCCCTAGTTCCACCTAAATCAATTTAGGAACTATCTTAGTATTAAGTTAATGAGAACTCATTTCAACTCAGAGTGGTCGATCGACGACTTGGATTGGGATGAATGTAATACTAACACCATGCTATTGCAAAGACTCAATTGAAGTTGTAATTAACCCTATGAACTCATTCATCCCAAGCTCCATCTAAATCAATTTAGGTACTATCTTAACATTAAGTTAATGAGAACTCATTTATCCCTAGTTTCACCTAAATCAATTTAGGTACTAGCTTAATATTAAGTTAATGAGAATTTTTTTTAACTAAAAGTGATTGATCGATGACTCGGGTCGGTATGAATGCAATACCAACACCAT
>NW_025824011.1:0-4124 GCF_002878395.1 Capsicum annuum | reverse complement strand
TTCCATTATTATGTTTTCTTAGGGGAGTCTCATGTACCCCACAAGTTTTTCATTAATATGTTTACTTGGGGGATTCCATTGTACCCCTCAAAAAGAGTTCAATTAAACATAACCATGACCATCAAACCATTTCAATTAACCATAACCATGACCATCAAACCATTCTATTTAACCAATCCAAACCATTTAAACCATTTAGGGTTCCATTATCAATCCATACCATGTAAAAATTCCATTAATAGTTCAATAACATAGTAAAACCATTCACATAGGCATTTTATCAAACATATTTGGGGCATAGTGTTTTCAAGACCTAAACCAAATACCAATTTAACCATTCCCATGAAACCAGTATCCAAACCACCATTAAAACATGGAATACATAATAAAAACATAGGAAAACCATAACCAAGCCATCATAGACAAAACCCTCAATATTTCTTTAAAAACCCCAAACCATACAATAATCAAACCATGAAAACATTGTACAAAATCATGCCTTTAGTTGGAACTAACAATGAGGGAAAACAACATGCCTTAAACCAAGAAGATGATGGAGAGAAATCACCAACACAAGCCCTAAATTAGTCCTTAAGATAAAACCCTAGCTTCCTTTGCTCAAGAACTTTAGAGAGAATTGTAGTGTTTAAGAGAAGTTTCTAAGTGTTAATAAGTAGAATAATAGGGCAAATAACCTCCCAATAGGAATATAAGTCGTGGGCCTTATAAGGTTAAGTGGGAAAATATCCAAATTGCCCTCACTTAAACTCCTCAAAATCCCATCAAGTGGGTACGACTTTCCATACCAGTCGTACCTTCCCATACGAATGGTACTCACCACTCGTACCTAAGGCCATCTCCCTTGGAAACAACACTGTCCAAGGTACGAATCATCTCAAACCATGTTGTATCCAAGTATATGACTATTACCCATGATCTGTACCCCTGCCAGAATAAAATCTAAAGAGGATTAAACACTGCCCACCATGTGAGTCCATGGTATGACTTGTACCCTATCTTATGGCTCATAGTGAGTCACTCTTACTCAAATTCAATTTATTCTACTGATTCTAAGATTAAGTGAAGAAAAAACCCAAACAAAACGACCCGTATCCAACTATACGACTCGTACCAACCTAAGTCGTACCCATTCCAGAAATTAATTCAACCCACCAACCAACACTAGTCAGCATACGGCTGATCCATACCACTCGTATCTCAGTGTACGAGTCATTCCCCCCTGCCGTATCCTGTCCAGAGATCAAAGATCCAAGAAATTTTTCAGGGTCCCAAACCCAGTAAGTTTCGCTTAGCCTTAATAATTATGTTTTGAAAATAGAAATTTGAGTGTATCCAATCTTTTTGGTCATTTAATGATAAGGATAATATTGGAAATATATAATAATAATAATAATAATAATAATAATATTCTCTTGATTTCATAAAAGGAACAACTAAATTGAAACAAATATTTTTAGAAAGAGGAACAACTATTTTGAAATAGAAAAAGTATTGATTAAGCTCGCTTTATGAGATAAATTTATTCATATTTGTTTAAACTTTAGACACTCGGATTGAGATGACCAACAATACGTAAATTAGATAATATAACTCTGCTTAATTAATGTTAACAAGATTAATAACGAGTACAAATAAAATGAAATTAACCAACAAAGTGAGGGCAAAAATTAACCAAAGCTCTGCTGCCAGAAGCTGATGACCGTCACCGAGGGTTTACAAAAAAAGAAGACAATGATTTATTGCTAGTGAGTGATGTTTTGCGGAGAAATTTTGACTTATTCGAGAAGAGTCGCCACTTAAATTTAAAAAGGAATTAAGAAACCTTTAGAGAGTTACTTTAAACGATTCAAAAAAGAAAAAATCATTTTAAGTTAGAGATTCTAGATAAGCGGTTCCTATTAACGTTTTAGGAAGGTGTTAGGTACCTAAAACGTCCGCTAACTTGTGGTTATCCGATCTGTTTGAAAACGTTCTTTTGATTAACTTCTAAAAGATTAATTTATTGAAAAATGATTGATTTTTTAGAAAATACTTTTGTAAGATAGATTAAGCGACTTAGTAGGGATTTTGAGAAGTCTAAGAAAAACGAATAAGCAAATAAACACGTAAAAGAGGAAAGAAATGAGAAAGTAAAGAATTTAGACCCGTGGGCCCAAATCGGTAAACCCTATCCTAATCTAGTTAGGCTTTCGGCCCATAACCTGTCCTAGTCTAGTTTTTGAGCCTTTGGCATCGAACCTTGCTCCACCTGTATTAAATATAACTTTGGCTTTGTGGCCCGAATGAATAAAATAAAGAAATAAGGCAATAGAGAAATGAATGCATAAAGTCAATGATAAATAACTAAGCAAATAAATGAGACTTTTAATTCTTTTAGCCATTTTGAATACGGGATTTTAACCCATGCTTCTTCCTTGAACTCCTTGTATCCATGCACTACGTGATTTTCATTTTAGGGACTTCGAAATTGACTCATGAGGCATGGGCCTCCATGGCCTAAATTGATAGTTCCCCAATGGGAAAGAGTCTATTTGGACTCGAAGGTGGGTTCATGCAAAGAAAAGATGAAGGAAGATATGGATTAGGAAGTAATTCAACTAAAATTAATTTAGAAAAAAAAATTAATCAATACATGAACACTGCAACATGGTGACCAATAGCTCAATTCATATCGATAATGCATTAATTTCATTCAATATACAGGAAACCATATAGATGTAAGGCTTGGCGGAACATTACACATTTGGCATTCATCAGTCTAACAATAATGTCGTGAAACCAAGAAAAAAAAAAGAAACATGAAGGCAAAATGAACAACCTTTGGCAAAAGCAATACCCTTAATTTAACATATGCCTAACTGCACCGAGTTTATAAAGTAGGAAGACAACACATAATCTAGACATTTGAAATTAATTCAGAGAATTTCAATCGAAACATGAACAACACAGCATCATAACAACCAATCGATATCAACATAGTACTATTTTCATTCAATAGGCAGAGAATTTTTACTTAATGAAACATCTGGATGCAATGCTCAACAGAACATGAAATTATATTTGATGTTCATCAGTTTGGTAACAATGTCATGAAACCAACGACAAAGAACAAATTAAGACAAAGTGAACCAAATTTTGATAAAAGAAAACTCATTAAACTAACACGGGTTTAATTGCACCAGGCTTATAAAACAAGAAAAAAAAACATAATCTAGACATTACGTACTTTATGGGCAAACAGTGAAATAATAATTTAGCCTAGCCTAAACTACATCTTTACTTTACTTCAAAAAGCAACAGAGAACTGCTTGCGAGATTTGTTAAAAAAAATAAGCAATTTCAAATCAAGCATCCTAAATCTCCTTGATTTTAAGCCAAGGAGAGAATCCTAGCATATCAAACTTCATACTTATGATAGAAAATCCAGAAAACCGATACAACATCAATACCCGAACAACAACTAAAAAAAGGACAAAACAAACAAAAACAAAAACAAAACATAAAACTCTTCAAATGGAGCTCAATATACAGAATAGGAGTAGTGTAGCAATATTCACAGGTCAAGCAAAGAACTGAAATGGATTCAACACTAATAACAGAGCTTCAAGAATTTTCAAATAAGGTGCTAGTGCACACGACATAGTAACATAATGAACTTCAGTTTTCAGAGAATGGAAACCTATGGCCTTTTGAGGCTTCTACAGCAAACAGTTCCCAGCAAACAACAACATTTATTATGATGAAATCCTAAAGAAAGTGATCAATAAAAGAAAACAATAGCAAAAATAAATTGAAATAGGTGTTTACCTCTCTCAAAACAGCGAAACGGGGCAACGAGCTAACACTAGACTCTATCACCACCGAAAAAGAGTCGTCGTCTACTCGGGAACTTTGATTTGCCGACGATCTTCAAGAAAAAATCTTTTTTAACTAAAAATAAACTAGTTTTGCTCTTAGGTTTTTCCCCTTTTGAGACCCCAAAAGAAAATTTTCTTTTTTGTCTTTTCTCTTAAAATAGCCTTTATATAGAGAATAGGCTTGGGTTCATTTCAAGGCTTCAACGATGTGGAACAAGTTGAAATCAAGGGTAATTTTGGGATTTA
>NW_025824010.1:0-1220 GCF_002878395.1 Capsicum annuum | reverse complement strand
CGTAGCTTAGCACTGTATCTAATTAGAACGGAAAACTAATATATTTATTGCCCTGGCCAAAATTTATATGGCTGGGCTGCCCGCTCTAGGTGATGATTTTATGACAGAATGTGCGGTAGGAGACTGCTTTTGAAGGAAAATAGGTGGTTGATGGAAGACTATATCATCTGAGAGCTAATTAAAGAAGATACATAGGGTAGAAAGTAACTTCTAAAGAATCTGGCTGGTGGAATTATCTTAACAGAGCAAGATCTGAATCAAGTGCCAATATGAAAGTGTATCCGGTAATGTAATTTCATCTGTTGTGTCTCTGAAATAAAAACAATGCAGATGGACACTTTGCTAGGGAGCTGCGTGGTCGGGATTATCACTTAAATAGAAAATAGAAGAAGACCAACAAAGAACCCTCACGGGCATCGAGGTTAGAAGCAATGTATAACATGTCTAGAAAACTTATGCCAACAACAACTGCAGTTAAAATAAGGAATCTAAGAGAAGGCGACAAATTTTTGAATTTTAAATTTTATCCCATGCCTTCTTGTTTGTGTTTTCGATCAGGTCCACTGTCGTTGACCTGATCGGAACCACAAACGAAATTGAAATCCAAATAGAGTGTCATTGCTTCCTTAGCAATATGGTTATAATTGATTATGTTTTCTTGCCTTGACATGCTTTCAACATTCCTTGGAGAAGATCAGATGCTTGCTGTAGTATGTTAATCCTGACAATTTTTCAGCTTGCCTCCAGCTTGTTGATTTTGTATTCAAGCTGGTCGTTGCCTTCTTCGAAGTTGGCAAAGAGTTCCTCGTCTATTGTAAGCTCAATCAGGAACACTACCTTCAAAGTTGTGGCATTCTAGAAGCCCTTCAGAACACTTTCTTCAGAAGCCTTAAAGGATACATGGAGGGTCTCTGTGTTTGTTTTAGGTCAAAATGTGTTGATGCACGTTGAAGATGTGGTCCCAAAAGTTAAACAACACACTTTTATCTAGTGTTTCTCCATGCATCTTGCTCAACCAATTTGATAAATTAGTAAGCATGGAGTTACGTAGCGTGTGATCTAAACCGGCTCTACCAAGCCTATCAAACGTTACGTAACTCTAAGTTCATTACTCTATCAAAAAATATAATCGAGTTAGTGCACAAATCGAATGAGCTCAATCTCTCAGCCTTTCTACTGATTACTTTTCTCTAATATAGATGACAAGATATCTTCTATGC
>NW_025824009.1:0-1849 GCF_002878395.1 Capsicum annuum | reverse complement strand
AACCCTAAGTCGATAAAGTAGTTAATCAAATACAAGTAGCAAATTAGTCAGCTCTTTCTTTAATATACATTCGTACATTCTTAGTTTTGCATATCATCATTTGTTATATTGTACTGTTCATTAGGTTGTACGCATATTGCCAAATTACACTCCTATCGCTACAGTTGTAATAAATTTTTTAGAAATTTTGAAAATATGTCTTAACAATTAATAGTTAATGACATGGTTATAGTGGTGAAATTGCGAATGTAATTGCGTGAATCAAAAATTTAACGTATATGTTAAATTAAATAATTATAATATGCATTATAAATTGACTCGAACAATACTATTATTAAAAGATATGCCAATAAATAGCACCAATGATCCAAAACAATTTCGTGAAGTAACGTGTGTGAGAAAAAAAATCATGTCTTGTTACTTGTTAGTTGACTTGCGAGTAAAGCGAGCATAAGGAAATCATGCAAGTCCTAACACGTACTCCTTTTGTCCAAAAATAAAAAAGACCAGTTCAATAAAAAGGATTTAATTAACTCATCTAATCATAGGTAAGAGATTGAATCCCCCAAAAAGGTGAAAAGTGTCACATATATAGAGGGAGTATTAATTTTAGTATTGTTTTTGGGTACATAAAAATTTGTATTTTGACAAAATAACTTTAACACAAGTTCAAAAATAAATCAAGAACACTTATGCAATTTTCAACACCTTCAACACAAGATTAAAAACGACCTTTCAAAGAAGTGTGTTTTCAGTATTTTAAAGAAAAATAAATGATGCAGAAAAAGCCAAGTCCTTTGAATTCACAGAGTGTCCTTAAGGAAATAATTCCCCTCAAGTACCCGAGGTTGAGGAATTTTCCTCCCAGGATAAAATGGCCTAACAATCCGACTGTAGTGGTACCTCAAATGATCGGATTCTCTTCGAACTCACTCAACAGTTAGATGATCACACGGAGTATTTTAGAAGACAAGAAATATTTTCAAGTGCAGAAAAAATCGTACCAAACCTCTGAAAAATGCAGGTTTATATAGCCATTAAGTACCCCTTTCGAAAGGTGGCAATGGTTCGTCGGAAAGGTGTATCCTTTCTGAACAGTCATGTCCGTCCATTCGAAAGAGTGTGTCTTTTTCGAACAGCCACAACCATCCAAATAGTCATACCTTTTCCTAAAATAGTGTGTCTTTTACTCGAAGAGTTGTGTCCCTTCCAATCAACTTTTCATTTTTTATTCACACCAATTGAACCCAACAATCCCCACATGAATGAAGAATGATTACTCTTTGTAAAACTTTACGGACAAGTATGTGATCATCAAGCAAAGACTGATTGCATCTGGATAAGTGGGTTTCCCTTTGAACTTTCCATAGTGAACATGCATCGGATGCACTCGGTCAATCGGTAGATTTGATATCTTTGAACCGTCGAGCTTTAATGTACACCTAGGCAACACATGTCACACAACCAGCCTTTTACCGTTTATGATTCTCACAGTTTTGTTCATTTCATCCATGAACACGTTCCGGTCTCATGAGAGCGTAGAGAATAGGTCTTTACTAACATTCTCCTTGAAACGGCTTCCACTTCGCCCTCACATAGGTGATTTCTAAATGTTCAATCCTATAGATTAAACTATTTGGTCAAATCTGTCAAATTTAGATAATCATTAAAAAAGTTCACACCATAAGTCTTATCCTTGTTTACTAAACATTGTTTACATCATGAAAATGAATTAGGTATATTGACAATGTTGAACCTGTCAGACATAACTTTATTTGATCTCCTTAAACCAATGATACGCATCAAAGAGGCATCTTAGCACTCGAGGACATGAAGACGTGAGTGAAGA
>NW_025824008.1:0-3011 GCF_002878395.1 Capsicum annuum | reverse complement strand
ACTTCAATCGATGTGGTCCGATTTCTTCTAAATCAAGGTTTAGCACTCCGCGGTCATGATGAAAGTGAATCATTCTTGAACAAAGGTAATTTTCTTGGAGCGCTTTCTTGGCTTGCGGATAGATGTGATGACATTAAACCTTATGTATTAGAAAAAACTCCAAAAATAATAAAATAATTTCTCATGATATTCAAAAAGTATTGTGACCGCGTGTAAGATTGAAACAAGCAAAGCTATAATAAAGGATTTAGATGGTGACTACTTTGCTTTGTTTGTTGATGAATCAAGAGACGTATCACGCATAGATAAAATGACTATTTGTTTACGATATGTTGATAAAAGGGGATTTGTGATGGAAGCATTTATTGGACTTGTTCATGTTAAAGATACTAGTGTTTTATCTCTAAAGAAAGCAATTGTGGATGTACTTGCTCACCATTCTTTAACTTTAGCTTATGTACGAGGGCAATGTTATGATGGAGCAAGCAATATGCAAGGTGATTTAGGTGGTCTTAAAACATTAATTAGACAAGAAAGTAGATCGGCTCACTCGGTTCATTGTTTTGCTCATCAACTTCAATTGACTCTTGTTGCGGTTTCTAAAAGGTGTGTTCAAGTAGGAGAACTTGTATTATTGACTTCAAACATTTTGAATGTGTTTAGGGATTCCTTTAAACATGTGGATGAATTTCAAGAATCTCAAAAAGAAAAACTCTAAGAGGCATTAGATATGGGTGAGCTAGAAACGGGTAGAGATTTGAACCAAGAACTTGGTCTTATTAAAGTCGGTGACACTCGTTGGGGATCTCACTACAAGTCATTTGGAAACTTTATTAGTAACTTTGCCTCCATTGTTGATGTACTTGATTCTCTTGTTGAAAATGCAAGTACTTCAGAATAAAAAGCTAGCGCATCGGGATTTCTCAGAAGTTGTCAAACTTTTGAGACTGTTTTCTTGTTGCATTTGATGACTAATGTTTAAGGAATCACAAATAATCTTAATGTGTCATTAAATAAAAAGAAACAGGATATTGCTAATACCATGATTCTTGTAAAAGTAGCAAAGAGTAGATTGCAAACATTACGAGATAAAGAATGGAATCCTATTTTATAAAAGAATGTTGGTTGGGATTCGCTCACAGAAAAGGTCGAGGCATTTTGTATCAAGCATAGTATTCCATTACTCAATTATGATGTGTCATATGCTAACTCAGGGAGATCACGACGTAAAGTAGTTGATTATACTACTTTGCACCATTATCGCGTGGATGTGTTTTATAAAATTATTGATTGGCAGCTACAAGAACTTAATGACCATTTTAATGAGGTGACAAGTGATTTGTTTAATGGTGTAGCTTGCTTAAATCCAATTGATACATTTTCTAGTTTTGACATCCTAAAGATATTGGTGATGGCTAAATTATATCCTGATGACTTTGATGAATTCAACATGAGGGTTCTTGAGAATCAACTTGTTAATTATATTATTGATGTTCGTGATATTGACAAGAGATTCTCCAATTTAGGCAAACTTGGGGCAGGGGCGAAGCTACGTCTTGCGAAGGGTGGTCAGATGAATATCCTTCGTCGAAAAAAAAATTCGAGTATATAGATTAAATATAGATGTATATGGTTATATACATATTGTTGAACACCCTTGGTAAGCTAGAGATGCATAGCCTAGTGGTCAAGGGTGTGCAAATTCGCACTGGGGATGGAAGTTCGATCCTCAGTATGTGCAGTTGCTTTTTTCTCCTTTTTAAAGAAGGAGCAGATCCTTATAAAGTATTTGAATTGGACCGGATTATACCTCACAATTCAACCCAATATCTGTTCTGGGCATGAAGCCCAATTACCAATAATGTGAAAGACCGTTTGGCATTGGCTATTGGCTAACTGCAGCCAAGGGCCAAGGCTGACTTTTCTTAAAAACAAATTAAAGCAAACTTTTTTTTAATTTAAAAAAGAATAGATCAAACTTAATTAAATTCTAAAGTTAAATTAAACCCATCTCTTTCCCAATTTCCCTTCAGTTCACTAAACACTTATCCATTCCTTTACCTGTCCACCACAAATCCACAATCTTCTCCACCTTATTGTTAATTTTTTATTTTTTTTTTGAAATTTAATGTTAAAGTCTTCAAGCTTTAATGGGGTATCATTATAATATTTCTTCATCGACTATTGGAGTGTGAATTGTAAAACGGTATTCTTCAATTCTTCTTATCTTTTAGTTTAATTTTGTTTCCCTTAAACTTGCTTTTGTATATTTTTTTTTATTTTGAACTAAGTAATTTAATATTCTAGTTTTATCTAGTAGATAACTTGCTAGTTAATATTATTTGGGAGGATGGAACAATGTTTCAAGTATTTATAATTTTTTTATTTGTTGAAATTGAATAATAAGTGTGATGCGCTTGATTTTTATTTTAGTTTGAGGTTTCAATGAGCTTGGAGAAGTATTTTTGTAAAGTTTCAAAAATAAGTTCAACGTCTCAAAATCAATCCCGACTAGATGAAGATGTTGAACAAATAATAATATCATCTCAGTCTTCTCAGAGACAAAAATTTGATGTAAATGATTTAAAGGCCGACCCCGTTGAAAGACCTCCGATTTTGAGTTATCCTCCGAATATTCGTGATGAGATAAGAAGGGCATACATTCTGAAACATCCTTGCCAACCTCGAGATCATGAGTTTCCTCAAACAGAATTTTCTGGAACTCCACATCGTTTTGTTTCTAAATGGTTTGATGAATATTCTGATTGGTTGGAATATAGTGTAAGTGCAGATGCAGCTTATTGTTTGCCTTGTTATTTATTTCAAGGCGAACGCATTCATCAAGGTGGTGGCAATACATTTTTTATGAAGGGATTTAAAAATTGGCACAGAAAAGATAGTTTGCAACACACATTGGTCCTCCGAATAACATTCATAATCAATCAAAAAGGAAGTGTGAAGATCTTATGAGGGAAGAACAATCTATTGAGGCTGCATTTTACAAGTTGGAC
>NW_025824007.1:0-2127 GCF_002878395.1 Capsicum annuum | reverse complement strand
AAATGGAATTTGAAAAATATAGAATTTAATTTGAACATAATAAAGAATAACAACATATCCAATTTAATTTTAAAATGAAATTTGAAAAATATAGAATGTACGCAGATTTTACCTTATATATTGTGAGGTAGAGATATTGTTTTCCATAGACCCTCGAGTCAAAAAGAAAAAAAGTGTGAGACACATAATTACAAAAAAAAATTTAAAAAAATACTAAGATCTAATTAACCAAATAATTCTAGATAATCATATTTATGTTGAACAATGTCCATAAGTTTGATTGTACCACAAAGTCATTCCTTAGACAACAATGTTTCAACTTTAAAAGTGAAAAGAAATCCTCTTCCCTTAGAAACTACCTTCTAATTTTGTCTTTCTATATTTCTATTTATGAGTTTAATTATTTTATGTCTAACGTGTCTCAAAATTTTTTTTTGCATCAACTACTTCATATTGACATTAGTTACCCTTCATATTGTATAAATTCTTAATATTTCATGGTTTAAGAGACTTTATTTTATCACAATTCTTTCTACATATTTTAGGAGAAATATTATAAAATAATTAAATAAAAAATTGAATAAAAATAGTAAATAACAATTTTATCTATTGTTTTTAAGGACCTTCAAACTTTATTAATCTATAATTAAGATTAATAATCTATTAATATAATTCAAAGGAAAAAAAGAAAACACTTTTATTATGATTCGTAACTAATTATAATAACATAAATTGAAATTAAAAAAATTAAACAAAAAATTGAGAAAAATAATAAATACCAATTTTATTTATTGTAGAGTCTTTTAATGATTCACAAAAAGCTCTTTCTAAGGACCTTCACACTTTATTTATTTATGTATAATATTAATAATTTACTAATATAATGCCAAAAATTAAAATACTTTTATCACGACTCCTAACCAACTATAATAACAAAAAATAAAAACTTAAATTTTATTATATTTTTTTAACACAACAAAGCTTCGAATCTTACTTGAAAATTTCGGTGTCACTGCATTCTTCTAGATCAGATCACAATTTAATGAGCATAAATTATGACAATTAAACAATATAAATTAATTTAAAAAATATTAAGTATAAAATCTCAAAATATGCACAAAAAGTCACACAATTAGGTTTAAGAAAAATCAAAGCAACACTTAAAAACAATGTATTTAAACTGAAGGTAAACGTGTGCATCTTATGAATCAAAATATTAAAATATTTTATTTATTTTATTTTCTAAATACAATAAAGCTTCGAAGCTTACTTGAACTTTTTTAGTCTCGTAGTATTGTTTTGAATCAGGTCACAACCTAACATAAATTATGACAATAATAATATATGAACCAATTTAAACAAAAGTGAAGGATAAAATCTCAAAGTACCATAAAACACCTATAAAAATCACACAACTAGGTTAAAGAAGAAAATCAAAACAACTTCAAAGTGTCAAGAACGCAACCGTTAAATTATATATAAAAAAAATAATGAAGATTTCTACAACTATTTTGATACTTGTTTGAATAATTAAATAACCTTAAATAGAACTTTTAATTTATTTTGTATTATTTATTTTGTCTTTAATTTGGTTTGTCCAGTTCGTAGATATTTAATTTGTTTGTTTAGTCCATTTATGTTTTTTATTATAACCAAAATTAAAAGGATACCAAAATATTAGGTTTTCTTATCTAGTTTAAATACAGAACTAGTAATTTATTACATTTAATTTTAAGTGATTTTAAATTATTAAATATAAAAATTAGTAAATGATAGTATTGTCTATTGTGATAATTTTTATTGAAGGACAAAAAGTTTAAATCACTTTTATAAGAGGGTTCCACTTTAGTATATTACTAGTTTAGAGTATGTTCTTTGTACGTGTATATAATGTTAATTAATAATAAATATATATAAAAACAAATAAACTATCGTAATATATTACATTATTAAATACAATACTTTAACAAATAGCGTACTGAATACATATATACATGATAATTCACCACATCTCTTTTGTCTTCTACAGGCTTTTGTCTCATTCTGGATACGTATATACATATGAAACTATACCCTTTTTCTCTTTTTAAGTATTTTTATAAAAGTGTGAACAAAGTGATTCAGATC
>NW_025824006.1:0-1376 GCF_002878395.1 Capsicum annuum | reverse complement strand
TGTATCTCCTTTTTCTAAGGTTAATTTTATTCTAAGTAATCTTTCTTTTAATTGTTTTTTTTCTCTTTTAAGTTGATTCATGTAATTAGTTTCTTCATATAGCACCCTTTATTTTTCTCTAACTCTTCTAATATATTCTAACATTTTTTAATCTGTATAATATCCATCTGAATAGTAATTATCTAGGTATGAACAATAGTTATCGTCATTTAAGTGTATTCGCTCTAATTCATCTTCTATCCAATTTTTATCTTCAATATAAAATACCTTTTCCCATATAATTTTTATTATATCTACTACCTTTATATCCTTAAGTACATATAAAAAAAGTATCTTAAATTTATCTATTATTTCATCAGGTAAATAATTATTTATTTTTCATATGATGCTATTTTTCAAAATATTCCCTCCAATCATATACATAATAAAATATGATCATCTTAGATCACTATATACTAGATTATTCTTAAATAACATGTTCTTTGGTCACTATTAGCATGGTAATCTGGATACTTTTTTTCCTAAACAGCGCCTCTACTCTGGTTACTCCCCTATCACGGCTTCTTTGCCTCACCGGTTTTACCTTTAGGATGGCATAGTTCTAAAAAATTTTTTGCTTTTCCACTTTGCTTATAAACTTCTTAACATGCTATTCTTCGAATAATTCTACTATAAAGTAACTAACATGAGCTTATTTTATTATACTATGATTGTCAGGAATTTATGAATTTAGTTATCATAATTATAAATGAAAATACCTGTTCTGGTAGATTTAATAAATTTGTGCTTTGTTCATCCATAGCTTAGTGTAAAACTGAATATCTTTATTGATGATATGAGAAAAATTATTATTGTGTACAAGAAGGCTTGCTTTCCGTGTAGAAAGTCTTGCCTTAACTAAGCAAATGCTTCTGCTATTTATAACCTAAAAAGAGAAAACGCATATACTATTCTAGACTATTCCTACTTTTCACTTGTTATCTTTACAAAAGTAGAAAAGACTTAAAGTATCTTTACAAAAAAAAGGTCCTAAAAACAAAACTAATAATAGTACTTTTGCCAAAAAAGTCAAAAAGGCTAGTAAATGCTACATAATGTTACATAATAATTTATGTACTCTAATAATTCACATGTCACAAAATTATCTTACTAATTCATATGTCATTTTCATAACTTTAATGCTTTGTCTCCTTGTCTTTATTTCTCCATCGGTCCGTGTTGCTTTATATCTTTTGTCGTATATCTTCTAGCTGGCATCCTTGTCTTGTTTTATTCTAGTTGAACTTCTGGAATAATGTTATCTTCTCTATTACATCTCAAACATAGATTGTCTGGATATTTATGCCCTATTAATTTATAGTATCTGGTCAATAATT
>NW_025824005.1:0-1003 GCF_002878395.1 Capsicum annuum | reverse complement strand
ACCATAGGATTCTTGCTATCTGGCCACATTTTCATATTTGAGACTGGTTGAATAAAGTAAGAATAGGCCTTCAAATATGCCTCCTTTTTGTACCAGCTAGAAATTACCTGTGATGCAGTCAAATTTAAGTAGTTCATTGCTGCTATACAATGTGCACAGGGAATTCCTTTTAGTTTCCATGATCTGCAACTACATGTATTTTGCCTCAAATTCACAGTATGTTTGTATGCCCTTTTAGTCACTTCAGATCCTTGATCACCATTCCAGTTAATGTTGCACTGCATTGATTTTTCTATATTTCCATTGAACACCATCATTGCCATTGGAGATATGTCATCTGTCCAAGAATCTGCAAATTTTCTTACCCTACTCACCCTTGTTATCACTTTTATCCTGATTTCTTCTAACATTGAAATAATTGTCTTATTCCTAGGAATCAAAATCCAAGCATTGAAACTCTCGGCCATGTTGTTTAAGGGTGTCAAGTGGGCTGGGCTGATCCGGCTCTCGTAACTAACCTGGCCCAGTTTGACCCGGTTCGGTAAGCCCTAGAATTTTAGGGTTTCGGGTCCCGGACCAGTTATTTTTTTAAAATGGGCCCGACTAATTCGGATCGGACCAAGCCCAGTCCAGGACTGCCGATTAACTGACCCGGATACCCTTTTTTTTTTTTTTTAAAATTTGGAATTTTGGGCCAAACTAGCCGTTGGCCAACGACTATATAGCCGTTTTTGGGTCCAAACGGCTAGTTTGGACCCATTTATTAAAAGAAAAAAATTTTTAACTTTAAAAAATATTTTTTAATCCCAAAATAAATTTTTTAAATACCCTACAACTTCAAATCATTTTTCACACAATTTTTCACTCTCTCAAATCTCATTCTCTCTCAAATCTCAATTCTCAATTCTCAAATATTCAATATATTTAATTTCTTAAAGTGTTCACTTTAATTTTTTAATTTTTCGTTTACAAAGTACGAGCGGAAGTTTCTAAAGTCACAACC
>NW_025824004.1:0-1030 GCF_002878395.1 Capsicum annuum | reverse complement strand
TGGAGGAGTGACCAAACCGAAACTAGGGCACTATACAAAGGTGGAATAACTTGTATGTTGCATTTGCTTGGAAACATTGATGCTTGGGAGGTGGAATATGAACTCGTAGCTTTGTAAGAGATAGATTTATTGTTGTGGGTAGCCTTAAGTGAAACCAAACTCCCCAAGAACGCAACAACATAAACACCAAAATCAGTCCACTAGTTCAAGAACTATGAACCTTTTTGATGACCTCTCTCGGATTCGCAAGAAGAACAAGAAGGGAAGTGATATCAACAGCAAAACACACTAAAATAGAAACAAAACTTGATGAACAAGATGCAATAACAACAACACACGGTTACAAGACAAGAACACAAATGGATTACACTAGATATAAACAAATGATTACAAGAAAGTAAAGATAGATAGATAGACAAAGGGATGGTATAATATTAACAACCCAAAAGATTATTCCACTTTTGTACATTTAATATCACACACAACTTAAACCTATCTCTTACGTTACCTTAAGGGAACCGGAATTCCCAAGCAATCTCTATTTCTAAGCAAATGATCAACACAAGGATTCCACCTTGTCCAAGTATTCCACCTTGCTAAAGACTCTCAAGAGGATACAAAATATATTCTCCAAAAATCACCCCAAAAATGACCTAATGAGGTTTTATTTGTACCTAGGTTAACTTATTACAAATGACTATAAAACCCTTGCATGGGGCGGATGAACAGTAAATGCGGATAAACAGTGAACAATTTTGGAGCTTGTGGGACTTGTTCTCTACACTTCAAAGCTTGTTCCTTGGATGGGCAGCCCCCTGAGCTCGAGTCTTGATGAATTGGACCCCGATCATGATCGTACCTATATCATCCTCCCCTCCTTAAAAAGGATTCGTCCTCGAATCCCAACTTTGCAAAGCAATAGGAAGGACAAGCAAACAAAAGCTCCTCAAGGTATGATTTTTAGGATTAGTGTAATCAATCATAGCATCTTGCCAAGGTGGCTCAAATTTCACATATACCCAAACATCCC
>NW_025824003.1:0-1786 GCF_002878395.1 Capsicum annuum | reverse complement strand
TTATGATTTAAAGGTGGTTTTAAATAACTAAAGAGGGAATTTAGCATGAATGTTTAATGTTCATAATGCATGTAATAAAAGAGTGCATGATTTTCTAAAGGCACTAGACCACCATATGTTTGATGAAGTTTTTGCATGATTTTGACTTGTGTTTCGAAACACGAAATCTTCTATATCAGTTACATGATTTTGGGTGGTCTAAGCTTTGCTTTAAATGAAAGATTTATCTTAATGTATTATGGCTCAGAAATTATGACTTGCCAGTCTTGGTATGATGATACCAAACTCAGAAAATGCCATAACAGACACAGACAACTACAAAAATTAGACTTTATCAGATTTGCATATTTTAGAACTTCAGAATGATGCATGTTCAGAAAAGGCTAAAATAGGGCATAAAGAGAGCTTAGGTGGTTCCCCGAAGAAGGCGTGAGTTCAGAAAACTCTTTACCCAAACCTGGTGTTAGCCGACCTGGGTATATTATTATACGCTGACTTAAGTGTCGTGTGGCGTATCAGATTCAAGAACTCCAACCCTTGTGGCACAATCGGGTTGGAAGCTTCCCCGCCTAGTCAGTGGCGGATTCCATATCGCCCTTGGAATATCAGACATGTAGGGGATACCACCTAACTCAGAAGTAATACACAATCAGAATTTGAAATTTATAGACAGGTTACATGTTATCAGAAAGTGCCCATGTGTTTTCAGAAACTGTTTTATGCATGATGTTTTGATGAAAATTTTCTCTCACATATTATATATATATATATATATATATATATATATATGTTCAGCTACTCTGTTTTGGATTGCTTCGCGTGCCATTACAATTGTGCTGACCCCCCTCCTTCCAGGTTCTGAGGCACAGTCTAGGGGTCCAGATAAACAGTAGAGATTTCAGATCACAGACCGGAGTTTGCAGTGGTGAGCCTTCTATGATTCAGAAGGCCGGGTTATTTTATATTACTACTATTAGTTAGGTTTTGGTCTACTGGGGGCCTTGTCCTAGCTGTCAGACAACTTTCATTAGTTCATGGTAGAGATTTCGCCGACTGAGTCAGACATTATTATTCAGATATATTTTGGATTTCAATTTTCAGTATTATGATCACATTAATATTGACCATGTTTCTGTATTAGATTTCTCTTTTCGCATTAGCTTTTATCTTATGAATTATGTGTATGATTGCCAGATAGATAGAGAAGGGTGTTCCGGGCCTTCATGGTTTGGGATGCTCGTCACGGCTAGGGCCCCGACTCGGGTTGTGACTAGAAACCACGTTATATACAGATATACAATCTCGCAATGAAGTCAAAGAAAGAGTAGATACATTTTGAAATTCAAATAAATAACTAGGAGAGGTCACCTTTGATCAACAAATTATGTAACTAGTTCTCTCTCACTTCTTTAGAATAGTGAGGTGCTCTCAAGGTGTAATCGCTTAACTTTGCAGATTGTAAATATTTTTCAGTTATTGCCAAAAATATCTATAATTCATACATCAAATCAAAGGGTTGTTGGAATCACAAAATTCAAAAAGGAAGAACATGAAACAGAGAGTTATCTGTACACACCCAACAACTATTAAACCATTCAATTTCATTGATAAGATTGTAGAAATTATTTGAATTGGATAACAGTAAAACGTACAGAAACGAGAGTAAGGAATGGTTCTACATACCTCAAAACATTTGAAAAAACTTGAAATCGGAAGAAGAAATTTGTACTTGATTTTCGATCAAGTCCCTTGTGTTTCTTGGAGTTGTAATTGATAGGATGAATCT
>NW_025824002.1:0-1625 GCF_002878395.1 Capsicum annuum | reverse complement strand
AATCACTTTTCTGCGACACCTTTGAAAAAATTGTTAGTTTTTTTAATCTTTCATTAATAAACGAACATTTGTCATCTAAGTAATTGGCCTATGGGTTTTAAATTACATGAAATAGATAATTGTTCATTGTTTGGTATGTTTATCACCGAACTAGCCTTTAATTAATCAAGTGACTTATTTGAAATCCTTACGTGCTACTTGTTTGTCCAATATATTTTGCTTGGCTCAAACTTTAAATCTAATTAGATAATCTAATTTTCTTTTGTCTAGATCAAATTTAAAATAGGAAGTTCAACGCCTCTTGGAGATTAAGTTGGAACAGGTAGGCATTTAGAGAAGGCTGATTTTTTGTCATTTTTAGAACGCCTCTAAGTCTAATATACAAATTAGGTGGGGGTGGGTGGACATTCAAAAATGATGAAAGTTGATCCGAACATAATTCGACAATGCGACATATGACATTAACACCTGTTAATAAGTCGGACGTTGATCCGAATAAAAATAATAAACTCTTTTGTCCAACCTTTTGAATTTATTTTTATTTTTCTATGAATGTTTAATTGTTTGGGGTATTTTAGGTTTTCCTATTTAATAAATTTTTGCTATATAAATTGTGTCACTTCTGTCTCCTTGCTTGTCTAATATATATGTTTTATTTGTTTATCACTTAGGTATTTGATAGCTAAATCAATAATTAAATTACATGTCTTGTTTATTTATATTTTTATCACTTAGTAGGATTAATTAAATAAAACAAGTGACCTTTGCTTATCCATAGAATCCTCACATAAAATATGAATTCGGTTGAAAATTGCATTTGTGGACCTCGAAAGGTGCCTAACACTTTCCTTTCAAGGTAACTTGAACTCTTACCCGATTTCTGATGATGTAGACTAATTAAATAATTCGCAATTAACCTAGAATGGTGCTCTAACATACCTTAATTCGTTAGGTGGCGATTCTTCACTCTTTAACATCTTCTAAAAGAGTTGTCACGTCGAATCTCGCTTTTTGCAAGAAAAATGAAGCGCGACAACATAAATATGCGTGAATGTTATTAATGAGAGATAACAGTTAGTTGACAAATTGAACTTGAACACCAAGCATTACTTATTCAAATTGAATTTGAATATCAAAGTTACTTAATCAAATTACCAACTTGATATCAAAATAAAAAAGCTTAGGGAACAAGTTTGGTAGTTTATAAATAGCTATCCTTATATATATATATATATATATATACCGCAGACAATGCTTGAGCACGAGAGACTTGAGAGAATATAATTTGGTAAGCAAAACTCGGAGCCCTAAAATTCGTGAAAATAAGGTTTATCTGTGTTTATGAATATATTATTTGAACCTATGAGGATATATAAGAGAATGCCAAGATCTTATAAAAAAAAATAATAATAGACGAAAAATATTACTGGTATCTCAAAAAAAATTAAAAGAGTTGTATTTGAATTTATACAATTCCTTAATAGAACAAAGATATTTATATATTAATATACTAAAATAATTCAGAAGTACATATAGATCAGATTGCAGAAATTCAATAAAATATAAGAAAAAATAGACGTCAGAATACTAGAAGTAGGTTCCAAAATAAATTATTACATACAAAG
>NW_025824001.1:0-1894 GCF_002878395.1 Capsicum annuum | reverse complement strand
ATATATATATATATGAGGTATTTCATACTAAAAAGTACTATTATTGTACTACATCTACAAGCAGAAATTTTGAGGTCAAATTTCAGTATGATTAACAAAACAAAAATGCTTGCCCATATATAGGCCACATATAAAAGAACATGTTGACACATACTAATATTAAGCTGATATGTACTTCCTCCTACTTTATGTAATTGTAATATTTGACTGAACACAAAATTAAAGAATAAAATGAAAGACTTTTGAAATTTGTGATCTAAAATAAATATTATTGTAACTATATGTATGGCTATAAATTATCTCACTAAAGGTGAAATGAAAAATTTAGAGTTAAATCGTTAGTACTAAATATAAAATGTATAATTTGTATTCGACTGATTGAAAACAAGAATATCATATAAATTAAAATATTCAGGCATGTGCTCTCTTTGAAGCTTTTAGATGCAATGATTCATGTGTTAGCAACACCTTCATAGTTGCGAACTCCATTGAGTGAAAAGAAAGATTTGACAATCTTTTTTGGCACGTAAGTTTGCTCCAAGATATCAGCCACAGTCAAATCAGGTGCATTGGCATAAGTAAATTCAGCTCCTTCACTACTGCAATCAACAAAGAAAGATAAGGTGTTATCATTATTTTTACAAGCAACTAGACGTACCGCGAGGAGAGGAAAATAATCTAGAATATCAGCAAGCGAAGTTTTGAGTTGATTGATAATTTCTGATGTTGATGAATTTGCTAGCTCTATATGTTACTGAGGGTTTGGTTTACGAAAAAGTAGTCCTTTTTGGATAGGATCCACGGTGAGGAGTTGAAGATCCCATGGAGTTAAATGAATTTTTTGGCGAGAAGAGTTACTCTCTATGGGTTTCCCTGGCCTAATTACACATGCAGATAATACTTGATGTTTTGTCATCTCTGGACGTTTGTTGCAGAAGCTAAAAGGGGAAGAAGTGATACATGTATGGCTCAATGGCAAGATATATATATGGCTCTATAATTATAGTAGTAACATTTAACTTTAGGATAAAACATATTTAGCATAACATGTACTCTAATTACATCATAACAATAATATATATATATATATATATATAAAATATTAATACTATATAGAAGCGCGGTAAAGCAGGCACCTCTTCCTTCTTGCTTCGTGATTTTATTATATCAATCTTAATTAATTATTAAGATCATTTACGTATTAGAAAATTAATAATATTCAATAAAAAAAAGTAAAATAAATATTTATGACATGTTTGCTTCAGCTGTTCAACCGTATGTGCCCGTCGATATGCATATTTGCTCTGTGATTTTACTATATCACCCCTAATTAATTATTATATGTCATTTACGTATTAAAAAATAATAATATTTAATAAAAAATAAAATAGACATTTATGACATGTATTCTTCAGCTGTTTCAACCGTAATTTTACTATATCACCCCTAATTAATTATTATAAGTCATATAAATATTAAAAAATTAATAATATTTAATAAAAAACGTAAATTAGACATAAGATGATAAATTAATTTATAATATTTTAAATTAACTTGACATATTATTTAGGACCACTTAATTCTTTTACAAGTATTTTTTATAATAATTTTGATATATCACTTCTAAGTAGTAATTTTGAGTCATTTAAGACATATCTGCTTTGCTACTTCAATCATAATATTTGGTTGACTCTCAAAATTATATCAGTGTAACTTAAATTGGAATAAAAGAAAAGTATTATAAATCACAATAATTACAAACTTAAATTATTTTTAAAATAAAATTGATTATTAATGCCACAAAAGTTTGGACAAGGAAAGTATTATAAATTACAATAGCTAACAGCTTAAAATAATAAATTACAATGTTAAAAAGTATTATAAATTACAATAG
>NW_025824000.1:0-1209 GCF_002878395.1 Capsicum annuum | reverse complement strand
AATCACTTTTCTGCGACACCTTTGAAAAAATTGTTAGTTTTTTTAATGTTTCATTAATAAACGAACATTTGTCATCTAAGTAATTGGCCTATGGGTTTTAAATTACATGAAATAGATAATTGTTCATTGTTTGGTATGTTTATCACCTAACTAGCCTTTAATTAATCAAGTGGCTTATTTGAAATTTTTACGTGCTACTTGTTTGTCCAATATATTTTGCTTGGCTCGAACTTTGAGTCTAATTAGATAATCTAATTTTCTTTTGTCTAGATCAAATTTAAAATAGGAAGTTCAACACCTCTTGGAGATTAAGTTGGAACAGGTAGGCATTTAGAGAAGGTTGATTTTTTGTCATTTTTAGAACGCCTCTAAGTCTAATATACAAATTAGGTGGGGGTGGGTGGACATTCAAAAATGATGAAAGTTGATCCGAACATAATTCGACAATGCGACATATGACATTAACACCCGTTAATAAGTCGGACGTTGATCCGAATAAAAATAATAAACTCTTTTATCCAACCTTTTGAATTTATTTTTATTTTTCTATGAATGTTTAATTGTTTGGGGTATTTTAGGTTTTCCTATTTAATAAATTTTTGCTATATAAATTGTGTCACTTCTATCTCCTTACTTGTCTAATATATATGTTTTATTTGTTTATCACTTAGGTATTTGATAGCTAAATCAATAATTAAATTACATGTCTTGTTTATTTATATTTTTATCACTTAGTGGCATTAATTAAATAAAACAAGTGACCTTTGCTTATCCATAGAATCCTCACATAAAATATGAATTTGGTTGGAAATCGCATTTGTGGACCTCGAAAGGTGCCTACCACTTTCCTTTCAAGGTAACTTGAACTCTTACCCGATTTCTGATGATGTAGACTAATTAAATAATTCGCAATTAACCTAGAATGGTGCTCTAACATACCTTAATTCGTTAGGTGGTGACTCTTCACTCTTTAACATCTTCTAAAATAGTTGTCACGTTGAATCTCGCTTTTTGCAAGAAAAATAAAGCGCGACAACATAAATAGCGTGAATGTTATTAATGAGAGATAACAGTTAGTTGGCAAATTGAACTTGAACACCAAGCATTACTTATTCAAATTGAATTTGAATATCAAAGTTACTTAATCAAATTACCAACTTGATATCAAAATAAAAAAGCTTAGGGAACAAGTTTGGTAGTTTATAAATA
>NW_025823999.1:0-1761 GCF_002878395.1 Capsicum annuum | reverse complement strand
GCTCCTCAACAGACGAGCGAGCAGGTGGAGTGGTTCTATTTTTTAGGTCTAAGTCAAGCTTATTTGGTTTAAAACTATAAGAACCATTCCCATAAAGTGCACATACTATCTCATCATAGTCATCAACACCATCATTATTGAAGTTCATAATCACTATTGCTAAGGCTTCAACACCCAACCTTTCTTCAATAGGAACAGTCATTGTACCCACATTTGTATCATCAATGGTGTCTATCACAGACACAACTCTCATAACATTTGGCTATCATATTGACATACATACATTAAATATTACCTATTCATCATTGAGTCTAAACCTCATCTATCCCAATTCCATATTAACCAATGCCCAACCGTAGCTAGAAAGGATCTGCCCAAGATAATAGGGACTTGGAAGTCCACCTCACAATCAAGTATCACAAAATCGGATGGAAAGATGAAAGATGCCACCTTTACCAACACATAACATAGAATACCAAATGGTATTTTCATCGTTTGATCAGCTATCAACAATCCCATCGATTTTGGTTTTGGTGTTTCCAACCCCAATTGCTTAAACATAAGTAGGGGTATGGGGTTAATGCTTGCTTTTAGATCATATAAATTTGAGTGAAGTTAAATGACACAATAGTCCATGGGATGGTGAAAGCTCCAGGGTCTTCCTTCTTCTCTACTAACGATCTAGAGGCCACAACTCTATAATGATGAACTTTATCCGAAGGCTCATAGCTCACAATCTACTTTCTAGTGACTGGATCTTTCATGAATTTTACATAGACTAGAATTTTCTCCAAAGTCTCACCTAATAGAATGTTTAAATATATCTCTTTCAACATAGATAAAAGCTTTTGATATTTGCTCTCCTCCTACTTTTTTTTCAATCTCTGTGGATAAAGTGGTCGAGGTCTTGGAATGGTTTTAAGAATAGGATCCTCAACCTTACCCTTACCACTATCATCCATACTATTATCCTCAACATCAAGTGATTTGTCTACTTCTATATCAGGTTCTTCCTCAGCAACAATTGTCTCAGCATCATTCTTTGGCTCCTTTATAGTAGACATGGGCGGATCCATGGTGGTTTTGCCACTCCGAGCAGTAATGGTATGGAAATGACTATCATTCTTTGGGTTCTACACTGTATAACCAGGAAGAGTACCAAGCTACCTTTGGTTCAATATGGCTGATATCTAGCCATACTACTGCTCCAATTATTTGATCATAGTAGCATGCGACTCAACTTTGTAACTCAGCCCTAATAGATCTTCCTAAATCTCGTTAAGACAACTCTCTTGACTTTCTTGAACTTTTACTATTTTAAACAACATTGCTTCCATTCTAGACTCGGTACCTCAGCTACCTAGTGGGACATATCTGTCACTGTTCTCTTTGTAGTTATCCTTGCACCTCTAATCACCATGACATTCTCTGTTCCTGTCTCAGTACATATCACCTTAATAGTTTCAACCTTTATTTTCTTTCCATTTGGCTCGAAAACCCACCACTTCATGATCTAAATACTTTTATTCCTCATCTACATCAGACTTGTATGTTCTATAATTAGATCACTGCACCCCTACTGCATTCACCTATTTAGTTGTCATTACCATAAATTATTCTTAAAGCAGCCTAATATCAGCTCTGAGCTATGCAACTTCTTATGCTACCGTATCATCAATAGTTTTGTATTTACTTATAACCCTAATATCATATTTACCAGCTCCTCTGTCAGCCTTCTGACTATAGAAACCTCAATTAGTG
>NW_025823998.1:0-1086 GCF_002878395.1 Capsicum annuum | reverse complement strand
TGGTCGATTTGTTTGGTAATTTTGTAAAAAAATAACAGCATATAGCTATGCTACATTCCATCAACCAGCATAACAATCAACCAACATAACAATACAAATAACCAGCATAACAATACAAACATTAAAAATCAAGTTATTGACAAAATTTATCAAGGTTCCAAATCCAAACTACAAAACATACAAAAGGCTAAAAACTACAACTCATCATCCGCATCCTCATCGTCATCCACATCCTTAGCCTCACCCAAAGGATTCGATTCCTTCTCTGTGGTATAATAATCATCCAGAGGGCCTAGGCCTTTTGCAGCCCGAGCTGCATCACCAGGATAAGAAGGAAGAATCCCCACAGATCGAATAAAAGAGTTGATCTGCTTCTGCATCATTCTCATTTGTGATGTTGTTTCCTCCTCCTTCTGATTCGCCCTCTCAGTCTGTGGAGCAAACTCTTTAGTCGGTTGAGAAATCATATTTTTTAGTAAATCAATGGTTTCTCTATCAACTGATGAGGGATAGGATGTATCGCCGGACGAAGACCTAATATTCTCACTAAAGCATTTTCTGTGGTACCCATAGTATTGACCTTTAACTGGAGAACCCACAATTTGTTTTCAGAACTCTTCCTCTACATCTTCAGGTATTATTTCACCCTGACTTTCAGGAGGTTGAACTACATATATTTGTCCTATATTCAAAGTAAAGTTAAAATTAATAGTAAAAAAATATTAAACTACTCGTACTTGAATAATATCAACTTTGAGAAAAAGATTCAAAAATACAATATTTGATTCTAACATGGGTAACTTTTGCACGAGGCTCAACCCAGACATCTTCATCAGTTGAGTTCTTTTTCTTCCTTACATGGGTCTCCTCGAATACCTCATGTATTTGTATCCTCCTAACCAATTTTTTTTCCTACATACGATAAAATTATTAATCTTCAAATAATTAAAAATTTAAATAGAAACAAATAATTAAACTTGTAAAAGTTATATACCATTTTTTGCTCCATAGTAATCCGACTAACTGCTCCCGCAGTATATAGAGAGCCACCCTTGGATGATGCCCTGACTTTCTTTTCTTTGTCAC
>NW_025823997.1:0-1010 GCF_002878395.1 Capsicum annuum | reverse complement strand
ATGTACAGGTTGTCACAAGTTCTACTAAGTGTGGTCCACTCCTATTACGATTTATTCACTTGTTTTTGATTTTTATTGAGCTCCTATATCATATGTGATTATCTACAGCTTTACATACTCAGTACATATTTCATACTGACGTCCCCCATGGGAGACCTGTATTTCATGCTGCAGGCACAGGTACCTCAGCTCATACATCGCACAAGTAGGAGCCCGGATATCCAGCTACTTTTGGTGAGCTCCAGTTTGCTTTGGGGATTTCCGTGTCATATCCAGTAACTTTTGGTATGGTATAGAAGTTAGTTATATGGCGGGGTGTGTCTCGACCTTAGTTAAACTCTGTGTATTATCTAGAGACTTTGTAGACCTAATGTACAGTCAAGGTGGTGTTTTGTTAATAGACGTGATGACTCCAACGGCCAAGAATTGTATATACATATATATGTGTGCTCGAGCTTATACAGGTGATTATTTTCTTTTTTATGCGACATGATGCTGTTCGAATTTCGGGTTGTCATAGAGGTATGCATGGAAAGTATAAGGTTATGAGCTGGTTCTCCCGGGCCTCCTTGATTATGGGTGTCAGTCCGCCCCAATAGGATTTGAGGTGTGACAATAGTGGTATCAGAGAAGTTAGTCCTAGTGAGTCTACAAAGCCGTGTCTACGTAGAGTCTTGTTTATCGGTGTGTCGTGCACCACATCTATAAACAGGAGGCTATGGACATTTAAGAATTGTATAGAGCCTATATTGTATATGAAATCATACTTGACCACTGAATCCATTTGTTTCTCTTATTTTAGTATTGATACTGGTTACCTGAAGCAAGAATACCGGTAAACAAGTAGATGTGCTTGCCGGAGAGGAGACTAGTAAGTCACCCACTATATTAGCTAATCAAAGTGAGGCTCCAGCTGAGCATGCGTCAGAAACTTCTTCCACTCCAGAAGAAATAAGGGGGAGGAGAACTGTAACACCCCATATTCAAGTACGTATATTGGCGTATTCAAG
>NW_025823996.1:0-1119 GCF_002878395.1 Capsicum annuum | reverse complement strand
TAAATTCAAGGCTTTTTAAATTCATGAAGGGATTAGCATGCATATCTTTGATAAGCTCAATATGGATATCACGTGGGTTAAGGAAGAAGTGTATTTTGAATCCAACACTTGAAGATAGGAGAAGATGAGTTGAAGAAGGAGTCCTATTTAGACAAGGAGATCAATTTGATGGAGGACTTTTACTTGAAAATAGAACTTGAAGAAATGATAGGTCTATGGAACATAGAAAACTTACCTATTGAAGGACTCTATGGAGAATTGTTGATTAAGTATAGGAGTGACTCACGGACTTACAAAGATAGCAGCAAATTGTTGAATTCATAGGCAGTTTCAAAGCTTTGAGAAACATGAAAAGAAAGCACCATAGCACAAATGTGTCAGTACAACTAGAGTACAGAGTATACGAGGAAGATAGGCTAAACATAAAGGGTTTCATGCATGAACAACACTGACTGACTAATATGAACGTGGGAGTGTAAACACACATATATAGAACTGGGATCGTGAATACGTGATAGCATGACCTGTAAGCTAATACATAGTTTATTGATAACTGTCATGACTGATACTGAAACTGATAACATGGACGACTGTATCTGACAGTCCTATATATACCAAAATCTGACAAACGCCCTGAGTTCTTTTACTGAGACTGATACTAAAACTGTGGGAAGTAGTGTTTAACCGACATGCCCCATGTATGCCATTATGGCTAAGCTGGGGTCCAATCTCTGCCCCGACTGGAGGGGTGTAAATATCGTGCCACGGGTAAGGAAAACCTGTAAGTGACCCTTATCTGGTGGGTACTCAATAAGAACGGTGGGAACCCCAAACTGATAGGTTAAGCCACCTCATCAACCCTAATCTGACGGGTTAAGATGTCTCAACCTACGCTGGCTATGTAGTTTTGAAACACAAGGATGACTAGTAAGAATCACACCTTGAACTGGCGGGTGAGTTCCCATCCTTGGGTTCACTCAGTGCTAACCTCTACTTCCATCTAGAGGGACAGGACATGAATAACTGACTGCATGACTTACTCTTAATGAATTCCGTTGACTGGCAGAATGTTAGTGATATCTAACAACTGACTAAGATCATGAGGTTTTCCTGAGTCAC
>NW_025823995.1:0-1327 GCF_002878395.1 Capsicum annuum | reverse complement strand
CATTACAAAAGGGTAACACAAAAATAAGTGAATCAACAGATGAGCAAAATGATGCAACAGATTACCCATCTGTTCAACCGATGAGGCATCGCTTGCAAAGGATAGATGACATGTTGCAACAGATGGGCCATCTGTTGGAATAAATCAAAGCAGCCTTGCTTTCTTCAAAAAGTAGCTTCGTCTGTTTCAACAGCTGATTCATCAGTTGCAATATTTGAGAAAATTATTACAACACCACCACCAACAGCATCAAAATAAAAAACAAATAAAACAACACCATATGTTCCAACACCATGCACAACACAAACATCATATGTTCCAACACAACCACCACCCCCAACAACAACACCAACAAAGTACCAAACAAAAGACATAGAAAAAAACTATACTGATAACAAGACTTTTTAAGTTCTCTCAACAGATGACTTTTTTCACATATTTTAAAAAAAATAATGATTCGTTCATTCAAGATTTAAAAGTCACCTTTCCCTTAATTTTCTCAATAAATAGTAAACTTGTAATGGGTAAATCATTGATAGCAACAGATGTAAATAACTAATTTAAATGACATACAAAGAAGAAGACGAGATGAAAAGAGCAACTTAGAACTATACCTGCAATGTCAAAAAAGCAAACGGATCAGAACATCCAGTTCAGTCGAGAAAAGATATTGATTGGTTGAGATCCCCAAGGATCCTCATCCGAAAGAAGAGAGAAAAGAGAGGAAAAAGGAAACAACAAAGATAATTGAGAATAAAGAATAAAGAAGAGTTATGAGTTAAGTCTAGTCTAGACTACTTTATGGATGAAGAATAGAGAGTTCTAGATATGGGGGATTCTAAATATTCATTAATAACTTTTGAGGGTCACGAGGAGATGGTGACATTGAAAAGACCAGATAAGACTACTCACTCAGGAGATTTTTGAGTTATCAAAGTTGTACCGAGTAATATTTTTACCGTCTTAGTATTTTAACTATTTTATCTTGGACAGATAATACCCAAATTGCTTTATAAAGAAAAGGATCAAAAAATATTTAAGTGCAGCAGATAACTTAATCTGTTTGATAGTTTACAACAAATTCGTGATCTGTCACAACAAATGACGTAATCTATTTGATAGCTTACAACAGATGCGTAATATGTTGCAACATATTGCCTAATCTATTTGATTTGATCCAACAGAAAAGACATATGTTGTAACAGGTTGAACATTTGTTTATATATAATTTCAATTGAGTTCATATGTTAGACTAAAACCTTAATTGAATGTGAGTTCTCATAGGGTCAAATACAACTTTAATTGAGTCTTTTGGCAATTTCATGAT
>NW_025823994.1:0-3038 GCF_002878395.1 Capsicum annuum | reverse complement strand
CTCGGCAAACAAGTAATAAAGTCCATAGCTATCTCTTCAAAAACCATTCCGGCACCGGTAATGGTTGTAACAGACTTGCTGGCAATCGATTAATGTCCTTAGAACGCTGACAAGTCTGGCACGAAGCAATGTAAACCTTAACATCATTACGCATTGCTGGCCAATAAAAATTCGAGGCCAAACGATGAAAAGTACGAGCAACTCCAGCATGACCCCCTATATTCGAATCATGAAATTCTGAAAGTAACAATTGCTTCAAGGGAGAATCTCATGGTATTACCAGACGTCCTTTGTAGAAGAGGAGCCCTTTGCGAAAAGTATAGTCAGCGTATGCAGCAGGTTCGCTCCCCAACCCCTGTTGAACGGACAACAATTCTGGATGGCATTTATTCGCTTCTAAAAGTTCCCCAAGCCACTCATAAGTGCGTTCTGAAATAGCAAACAACACTCCAGCATCAGGTGGTCTGGACAAGGCATCAGCGGCCTTGTTCTGCCTTCCCGGTAAGTAACGTATCATGAAATCATATCCCACCAGCTTTCCAAGCCACTTTTGTTGCTCCGGGGTTTGAATTACCTGATTAGTGAGGTTTTTGAGGGACTGCTGATCAGTGAAAATGGTGAAACGTTGACCCAACAAGTACTGCCTCCATTTTGCCACGGCTTGAGTAATTGCATACATCTCACGATGGTAAGTGGAAGCCTTTTGCATTTGAGGGCTTAACTTCTGACTATAGTAAGCAATCGGATGTCCCTTTTGTGAAAGAATAGCGCCAATACCAACACCGGAAGCATCAGTTTCCACCTGAAAATCATCATCAAAGTTGGGCAAGGCCAAGACGGGTGGAACTGAGCCGAACTTTCAATTCTTCAAAAGCTTGTTGGGTTTGAGCTGTCCACAGGAAGGCGTCCGTTCGTAGTAAATCAAATAAAGGACTAGCAATAATAGCAAAGTGATGAATGAATCGTCTGTAGTACCTGGCGAGGCCCAAAAAACTGCGTACCTCCTTCACTGTCTTTGGTGCAGCCTACTGTTTAATAGTGGAAATTTTTGAAGGATCCACTGCCAGTCCATCGGGAGAGATCACATGGCCCAAATAATCAATAGTTCTCTTCCCAAATTGGCATTTACTGCATTTAGCCACCAGTTGATGTTGTTGGAGCAATTTGAAAACCAATTCTAGATGTTCCAAGTGTATCCACGACGTACTATAAATAAGAATATCATCTAAGAAGACCAACACAAACTTGAGAAGATATGGGCGAAATACGTCATTCATGGTATCTTGAAAGGTGGAGGGGGCATTAGTTAAACCGAATGGCATGACCAAGAATTCGTAATGGCCGTCATGGGTCCTGAACGCAGTCTTCGGAACATCAATAGGACGAACTCTGACCTGATGATAGCCGGATAGTAAGTCCAACTTGGAGAAAAATTGAGCCCCGTACAGTTCATCAAATAGCTCATCAATAGAAGGAATCGGAAACCTATCTCGCACAGTGATGGCATTGAGAGCTCGATAATCGACACAAAAACGCCAAGAGCCGTCTTTCTTGCGAACTAATAACACGGGTGATGAAAAGGGACTGGTACTAGGTTGGATAATTCCATCCCTTAACATATCTAAAACTAATTTCTCCATAATTTGTTTCTGAAAATATGGATAGCAATAGGGCTTAACATTAACAGGCCCAGCATTGGGAGTGATGTGAATGGCATGACCCGTAGCCCGAACAGGAGGCAACCCCTGTGGTTTGTTAAAAATTCCAGAATATGAATTCAATAATGCCCCTAAGTCAGGGGGTATATCTTTATCCTTCTCAATTGTAGTACCCTCGTGCACCAGGAAAAGGCAAAAACATGAAGCAATTGCATCGGTGGCCGAATAGCGGCGTAGTGTTTTCAACTGATCCTGTTGAAGATCGTCCAGTGAGTCACCTACCCATTGCACTTGCTTGCTGTCCAAATAGAATTCCATAAGACTTTTGGAATGATCAGTAAGAACAGGTCCTAGAGTGGCCAACCAAGCCTCTCCAAGCACCACATCTGCCCCATGGAAGTCCAATACATGCAAGTCCATAGTGAGGTCAGTCCCTTGGACTGAGAATCGTACATCTCGAATCACCCCTTCACACCGGAGACGTTGGCCATTACCCACAACTACCGCAAAATTAGTAATGGGTGTAACCGTGAGGTTTAGGAACATAGCAGCTCGAGTTTGAATGAAATTATGTGTACTTCCCCCATCAACCAAAACAGTGATCGGAGACCCCTGGATGTGCCCTTTGAAACGTAAAATAGTAGGAGAATGGCCTCCAGCCAAGGCATGGTATGAGATTGTAGATTGAGCTTGCAATTCCAAGCCTAGGAGCTCCGCAGTTAACAATTCTTCCATGGTGGTATCGTCTAATGGCGGACTTAGGGGGTCTGAATCATCTTCGAGTAGAAGGATTTGAGGCAGATTTGGGCACCGATGATTAGCCACATATTTCTCATCACAATAATAACACAATCCTTTTTCCCGACGTTGTCGCATCTCAACCGGAGACAAACGTTTGATAGGAAACTTAGCAGAGGGAACACCCGTGTTTCTAGAGGGTGCTAGAGATCGAGACTGAGGGTTGGGTAGTAGAGGTTGGGTCCTAGCAAAAGCTGGTTGCATCGCCCCTTTTTCTAGATTAAGGCGCTGCTCATGGGTATGGGCCAAGGAAATAGCCTCATCAAGAGTGCTGGGTTTATGAACCAACACATTAGTTTTGATATCCAAACGAAGTCCAGATACAAATAACTTGACCATCAAGGTGTCTGGTATATCCCCAGTCTCATTAGCGACAGCTTCAAACCTAGCCTGATAGTCGGCGATGGTAGAAGTTTGACAAAGTTTTGCTAGCCGACCTTCTGGATCCTCCAATTCCCTTTTTCGAAATTGAATGAGTAGATTAGAAGCAAAATGAGGCCAATCAACCAACTGCTTGTTTCGGAAGAGCCAGCGATACCATTCAAGAGCGGTCCCATCCAAATAAAAAGAAGCCAGAGATAA
>NW_025823993.1:0-1298 GCF_002878395.1 Capsicum annuum | reverse complement strand
TTGAATAAAGATTTTAGAACTAAGTGTAATGACTCACAAGAATTATACTACATGCCTCACTTTATATTTTTTATTATTCAAGCTATGTGAGTCATTTACATTTCGCATGCATGATTTTATAAACTGTGATGATATTTTGTTTTACTTATCCATTTCACCCCATATGCTCAATACATCTTCAAAGTATTGATCCACATATACGTCTATGTTCTACATTGTCTCATAATATAGGTACAGGATTTAGTATACATATTTAAATTCAGACAGTTGCAGATTCCCGCCAGTAAGACAATGAGTCCTCTTACATCAGGAACTTCAATTAGATTTATTTATGTTCCTTACCTTTTTCTCATATTATTGATTAGAGGTATTTAGGGTTGCCTCCTAACTATCTGTAGTTAGAATTAGTAGAGGCTTCATAGACAGTCAGTAGAGTTAATGCATTCAGTTTTAGCTTTCTTTGTAAAAGCAGAGTTGTAATCATGTGAATTCAGTTTTGCATTGATAAAATTCAGAAAAGAGTTAACTTTCGCTGATTTTGTACAGATGTATGAATTTTGTTTAGATGCTTATGAGTTATGCCAGTAGAAGGGTTAGCTTGGGGTCACTTATAACCCTAAGCATCGTGTGATGTCTCGGGATCCAATTTTAGGGCATTACAATTTATGATTTAGACATTTAATATATGAAGCACTTCATTCCTATTGTATCATATCTTACATATCAGTCGTCACCTTGAATAGATCAACAAATATAAGTTATAATTGAATAGTGCTAATCCCATTTGTGATGCTTGTGCTTTAGTCCCTTAATGACCCTCGTTATGTTAGGATGATAGTGGTTATGGAAGCATAAAAAAGCTTTAGATAAGGGAGTAGATGTTCTTGATTTTGAAAATTTAGATGTTATTACTCGAGTTAAGATTATAGGTGAATAGGGAAGAGGGAGATGAAATTTTATTATGTCAAATATATAGGAAGGGGATATATGGCAAAAAAGTTTGTTAAAGTGATTAAAGTTGTTGGTTTTAGTGGGGAGATCTATAAAATAATTATAGTAGAGATAGGCTTGAATGTTGGATTGATGAATACACAAACCAATGTGCTATGTGGTAAGTTGCAACGACCCGACCCAAGGCTATGACTACGGTAGGCATCCCAAACCACAAAGGTTCGAGATACCTCTGCAACTCCCTAACCCACTAGTGACATTGTCTGCTCTGGGCTCAGGCCCGTAAGGCTTTAAAGCATGTCACTGAGGAGTAAGGATTTCTTACTTATATACCTAGTATCCCTCCT
>NW_025823992.1:0-1434 GCF_002878395.1 Capsicum annuum | reverse complement strand
AATGATTTGAAGTTGTAGGGTATTTATAGAATTTTTTTTGGGATTAAAAAATATTTTTTAAAGTTAATTTTTTTTTTTAATAAATGGGCCCAAACTAGCCGTTTGGACCCAAAAACGACTATATAGCCGTTGGGCCAACGGCTAGTTTGGCCCAAAATTCCAATTTTTTTTTTTTAAAAAAAGGCATTCGGATCGGGCCGGGCCGGTTAACCGGTGGGCCTGGACCAGGCTTGGTCTGGGTCTGGTTAGCCGGGCCCATTTTAAAAAAATAACCGGCCCGAGACCCGAAACGCTAAAGCCCTAGGGCTTATCGGGCTGGTTTAGTTACGAGGGCCGGGTTGGGCTGACCCACTTGACACCCTTAGTCTGCCCTATGTTCTTCATGCTCAAATATAAATCTTTCTATATTCGAGAAATATTCTACTAACGATTCTTAAATCAGAGAGATAATCAAGAGAGAATGAAGGCCAGATTGTATGTTCAACTTGCAATAATTTAATGAAAATTGCATTAAATTATTAGAAGGTGACAATATTGATAGGTTGTCATGTAGTATATTGTAATCCACTTAGCATCTCACTAGATTGACTATGCAACCTAAAGATGATATTCAAAGATTTCGTCTTAGCTGGCTTCCCATTTTTCAAAGTCAAATCCCTAATTTAAATCTACTTTCGGTATAAAATAAAATTAAAAAATAATTCATATGGTTATAAGATATTTCTATTAAGAAGTAAAAGTAATGTAGAATGTTGTTGATTCTTGGTGGCCTATTTAAAAATAAAAATGTTGACTTTATGTTATGATTGAGAAGTGGTTGGGGGAGGACCCAAATAAAAACTACAAATTACTTAGGGATAGGGGCACGCATAGGCATATTCACGATTTTGAGATGATGAGCACTATTATAAAAATATTTCAAGTGTGGGTTCATATATTTATGTTCTGAGGCGACTTCGACTATTATTTCTTCTTCTGTGTCAGTATCCGAGTATGATATTCTGAGTTACGAAGTTCAACCTTTGTCTATATTACCCTCTCAGGTAGGATCATAACCTGCCAGATTTACTATTCTTCCTGTTGCTTCGGGTACAGTTATGTCCTATGAGGATCAGAAGAGGTTTGAAGGATTTACTCGCTTGGGTCTATCCAAGTTTAGTGCATCTATGGGTGAGGATGCCTATGCGTTCTTGATTGACCTGAGGATAGAGGCGCACAGACGCGTATTCAGGATTTCGGGAAGATGGCTCTACTATTATGAAAATACTTCGAGCGTGAGTTTATAAATTTATATTAAAATATTTTTAGAAAGATGTAATAATGCTATATATGATCTAGGGAGGAGAGCATGGGTTCACATGAACATGGTGACCCCACCTAGATATGCACCGAGCACGTCGTTAAGGAAATGAATAAATGGAAAATTAATAAGGA
>NW_025823991.1:0-1780 GCF_002878395.1 Capsicum annuum | reverse complement strand
GGTGCACTAGTTTGATTTTTAGCAATTGTTGTGTTTTGATATTTTGCATGTTCGATTTTGGTTCAATTATTGTATGTTTGTGTAGTGAACTGTTTAATGATGGGGTGTTTGTTAATATTTTTTTTTTTGGAGGGGGGGTTCATTTGATCATTGAGTTATTTCTGTTAATAGACTTGTGGTCTATGAACTGAAAATGGGAGATTTGTTCTTTAGGTCTAGACTGTGTTGAAAATAGGTAGAAAAATGTTATTCCTAAATAGAAAGACGATACCGCTGGTAGTAGTAGAAAAAGAAGAGCTGCGGCAGTTGAAAAAGTGTCAAAAAGAAAGAAAATTGAAGAGTCGGTGTCCGAATCAGATTCAAAGTTAAAGGAGATAAGCGACTACGTCGATTCTAGTGAAGATATTGTCAAGCGGACTGTCAGTGGTGACAGTGAAGAGTGCGAGGTAAGTGGGAGTAATAGTGATGATGGGGATAATGATTCGTTGTCCGTGCCATATCTTTCAAGGTGCATTTTTGTGGAGCGGTATGACCTTCGAACGATAATTGACGAGGTCGGATCTTTCCCGGCAAGGATATCGGTCAAATCAAGAATGGCTGCTTATCGAGAATTTAAGCAAATTCTTGTCGACCAAGAATTGAAGAAAAGATTCAAGCGGTCCTATTTTGGAAACCTGAGAAACCTGTCGGAACATCTCAAGTTCAATGGGAAGTTGATCCATTATTTACTGTTGCAACGTGTTAAGAACGATAAGACGTGTCATGAGATGTGGTTCTGCGTTAACAACAAGCCTACCTATTTTGGCTTGAAAGAGTTTTGTTTGATCACGGGGCTGAACTGCTCATCATACCCCTAGTGAATCAAAAATGAAGAAGGTGTTAGCAAAGGGGGACAATTTTTGTTTTAAGGTGACAAAAAACAAAAGCATCACGACGGCCAACTTGTTACACCTGATCAGAAAAAATAAGCTGAACGAGGACCAGAAGTTCAAGTGTTGTCTACTGTGGTTCTTGCACACCACGTTGCTTGCGAAAGATTCGAAGAAGATTTTCGATACAAAACTGATTCGAATGGTCGACTCTTTGAGTTTCTTCGAGAAGTATCAGTGGGGGAAAGAGACATTTCAACTGACTATGGACTATCTGAAGAAGAAAAGTGACCTGAAGAAGCAGAAGGAAGTATTTGATGAGAAGCAAAAGGCATCCTATGCTCTATTCGGATTTCTCTGGGCATTCATGGTATCTACCATAAATCCTTTAGAGAGTTTATCGTAGATTATCATTTTATTTATACTATGTCATAGACTTATAGTTATTTTTTTCACTGTTGTACTGCTTACAGATTTGGATATATGAGGCCTTTCCTCATCTTGGAGAATTTGCTGGAAAATCAATGGATGAGCCCTTACCCATCCCCCGCATCCTCAGATGGCACACTTTAAAAAGCGACAAGATAATCGAAGGTGACCCATTCAAGTATAAAGAAAAAGTTATCGAGGTATGAACTTATTTTCTATAATGCAATAATAGTACCGTTTCATCAAATGTTATGTAATTGTTAATTGATATTTGGTAGAACGTGTACGCGTACATCATCCCTACTGTTCATGAGACAAAGATGGATTACATGATTACGTTTGAGCCATATACGGATAAGATGAAGAATAACGTCCTCGATGGCTTGAAGAAAGAGTTAGAAGGGGTGACTGTCCTCACTTCAAATAAGGATAGTGATGATGACGGGGATTTGGGTGGTAACCCCGTTGGAGTACGCATTGGT
>NW_025823990.1:0-1870 GCF_002878395.1 Capsicum annuum | reverse complement strand
TTAAAATAATAAATTACAATGTTAAAAAGTATTATAAATTACAATAGCAAACGGGTTAAATTGTCTAAATATATTTAAAATATAATTAATTATCTAAATTTTATTTATTTCACATGAATTAAAATGAAAATATAATATTATAATGTCAGGTATTATAAATTACTATAGTTAACGGGTTAAATTATCTAAATATATTAAAAACATAATTATTTATCTAAATTTTATTTATGTCCCATGAATTAAAATATAATATATATTAGATTCGCGCTAGCACGTGCTATAAGTATCTAGTGTGTGTGTATATATAATTAGGAAATACCCACTGCTACCGGATAACTTTGGGGTAACAAAAATGAAGCTCTAACTTTTTTAGTATTTAATTTGGGTAAAGTATCAAATACACTCTGAACTTATTCCGAAAAGTCGATGACACACTCAAACAATTATGACGACTTATTACACTCCTATACTATTTAAAACTGAATTTGTTTTCATCCTGCGCATGTATAACCAGTCACATGATTGGAGAGTGCATGTCACTCGTGCCACATCGTCGTAATATCACTGCCACATCAGATGCTATGTCATATTTCAATTTTTTTTTCTCTCAATATCACTTAATTGCTTCCTCTCCATTCTACACCACAAAGCCACATGAAATCACCATTGTTGTCGTTATACCATCACTAGATTCATATATTTCACTACCAAAAACAAAAATAATCACGGCAAATTTCAACCCCCACAAGAAAATCACCGTTGAAATTACACTAAAACTATCGTCACCATAAATAATGCAAAGAAACACAACAAAATTCAACACCCATAATCAAATCTATCATAGAATCATAATCTTCGCCGTCAAAAGTCACTTTTGATTTCTTCTTCTTCACCACCCAACAGTTCTAACAACACCATCACAAAATTATCTTCAGTGTTTACTTGCCCTTAGTACCTCATTTTTTTTTCTTTTCTTTTAGATCTACACTTTTTTTTAATTGAAATTTCACACATTCAAAGAAATTATATCAATAGTACAGAGATAATCGATCATGAAATTATTGAAAATTACTCCGTTGAATTGGGTATGTTAAAAAAATGTTGAACTAGATATGTCAAAAAAAAATCGTTAAAGTCTCCCAAAAAACTTTTTCAATAAAAATTTATACTTTCTCAATAAATTTATACTTTTTCAATAAAACAACAATTCTCCATCACTAAAAGCTATATTTTCTTAACCAGTAGATCATTAATTATTTATTATTATTTTTTTAGTGAATGGATGTATGAAATATTTAGAAAAAAATTAAGAATGAAGATGGAATATCTAAAGATAAGGTACATATGAAAATTTGAAACAATAATAATATAAAAAGAGTGAAGAAATGAAGCTTTTTGAAGCTCTAAATGTTGAAAAATGATAGTTCACGAGTGTTAAAGAAGGGAGAGAAAGTGATGATTAAGACGAGTGAAGAAAGAAAAAATATAAAATGGTTTGGAAGTTAAAAAAACATACAAATAAATTATAATAAACACGCTTAATTTTTATTTATTTTTATTTTTGTGCTACATCAACTTTTAGGGTGGAAATAATTTCACTTTCAAGTAGAACAGGTATGTAATAGATCGTCATAATAGTTTTAGTGTGTCATCTACTTTTCGGGACAAGTTCAAAATGTATTTGATGACTTTTTCCTATTTAATTTCAATGTAAGTTTGAGATGTCAAAATACTCTTTGTTTACTCTCAATTGGCCTTTATATTGAAAATAAATATTTTGATTTTTATCACCATCAATACTATTTTTTATTTTATTTAAAAAGGGAATGAGGAATAAAATACTAATATATAAATTATAAATAAGCAAAAA
>NW_025823989.1:0-2824 GCF_002878395.1 Capsicum annuum | reverse complement strand
TAATTCCAGTTGAGCCATGACTCTCAGAACTCAGTGAATTATAGAACACTGTATCCTCAGACAGTTACAGAACTTAAGAAATATCAGTAATCTCAGTTATCTCTGTAATCTCCGTATTGCTAGTAATCTAGCCTCAGTCCTGTAATCAGCTCAGATCCAATAGTATTCAAGTGTTTAATTTCGATCTCAGAAGTGATTCGAATAATCTATTCAAGCTCTGTATCGTCAGTCAGATACCGTGATTTAATACCATTTCCGTCAGATACAGAACTAAGTGATCTCAGCGTAACTCAGGCAGATCTTTTGAGAAACATGATCAGTATCAGATTCAGTTCAGTTGTGTTTAGTAGTCTTTCAGTTGGGAGTAGAAACTAGCACCGAGCGAGGGAAGGGATAGCGGCTCCTCCCGTCAGCGAGAGAGGTCGAAGTCGTTAGTAGCAATCCCTAGCCTCCAGAACTGCGTAGCTAGCGCAGGATACAGGAGTCACTGTCAGGAAAAGCCTGTCACCTCTTGAGAGAGAGTATTTGACTATTATATTGCCTTAGGTCGACTTCTTGGTAAGGGCATCCGCTAGAGAGGATTGACCAGAGAGAGGTCTTTACCCGTGACACGGTATTGACACCCTTCCAGCTGGGGTTACAGGTTGGACCCACCTGTGGTAGGTTGTGGCATGTCGGTTAAGTGACTACTTCCCACAATTTCAGTTTCAGATTCAGTCTTATCTCAGTATCAATCTTCAGAAATCAGTGCTGTCAGATACAGTCATCTATCTCTATGAGGAACTCAGATAGTTCCACTGATTCATGGACCATCCGTCAAATAGGCTTGGTCTCATATACAGTTATTTGATATCATATTCAGAGATATGCTGCCAGACAGGCTTGATCACAGTCTCAGATTCTATTGATTATTCTTGTTGTCAGATTCAGATATGATTATTTCCTTACCATTGATAATAACTTCCTTAATCATCCGTTAGAGAGATTGATCTTTAATTTTGTCGGTCGAGAGCAGTAAGCTCAGAATTCAGTCATAGATGTAAGTACATCCAGTTTCTCAGTCATCAGTATCAGATGAGTCAGTGTCTCAGTATCTTAATGTCAGTAGTGAATTTAGTCTGCAGTAAGGCAGTATCCGAGTTTCAGTCTCTAGAGTTGTGATGATTATGGTCTATGCATTCATGTATGTGTATGTGTTCTCGTGCGACATTTTCATGATTATTCAGTTTAGATATTATGCATGCATGAGCCCTTGCATTTAACCTACCTCATCTACATACTCGGTACATTTCTGTACTGACGCATTTTGCGCTATGGTGTTCTATTTGACACCATAGGTTTAGAGGCACAGGATCCAGAGTTTCCTCAATCGTTCAGTCCCAGCCAGCAGCAGTAGCCATAGCCGTGAGTCCTCTACTTTCGAGTACGAATCTCAATTTACTATTATTGCATCAGATTTTGTTTACTTTGAGTTGACGGAGTTAGTTGGGGACATGTCCCATCAACTCTACAGTTCAGATAGTTTAGAGGCTTTTCAGACGGATGTATTAGTATTTAGTTTTGAGTTTTGAGTATTTATAGATGTGTTGAACCTTATGGCTAGTTTCCGCATTTATTTAAGATATTATACAGTGCACAGGTACAGATCTCAGTATAGGGTTAGCTTGTGGTTCTTCGGGGTCATAAGCACTGTGTGACGTCTCGAGATGGGATCTCGGGGCGTTACAATCCTGATATCAGAGCCTAAGTTTCAAGAGTATCCCTAGGAGTCTGAAAAGCAGCATCTAGTAGAGTCTTGTGCTTAGGTGTGTTGCGCGCCACATTTATGTACAAGAGGCTACGGGATGTTTTAGGAGCAGTTTCTCTTCTTTCAATATTCCGATCGTGCGAGTAAGCATGAGCTCAAGTTGATTCTCAATCTAATTCACTTCTTCCTTCCATTTACAGAGTATACCTCCTCGTAGAGATTTTTTCCATGGGGTTGATGACCAGCCTCCTCAGCCAATAGATCCCGAGAATGAGAATGTGTCACATGCAGAGTTTCGGGCAGCTTTCCAGGCGCTAGCCCAAGCTGTGACTAATGTTCAGGGCAACCGTCAGGCAGCAGCCCCACCTCAGCAAGATGGGAATTCTGCCACATCCAAGGTTAGAAATTTCATGAAAATGAACCCGCCAGAATTCTTTGGGTCAGTGGTAGGTGAGGATCCACAACTTTATTTAGAAGAGGTGAAGAAGATCACCCAGATTATGCATGTTTCTAAGGAGGAGAGTGTTGAGTTAGCATCCTATAGGTTGAAGGATGTTGCTCATGATTGGGTAGTGATGTGGGAGAAGAGTAGAGGGGAGAATGAAGCTCCCGTGACTTGGTTAGAGTTTCAGAGTGCCTTTCTAGATAGATTCTTTCTGCTAGAGATGAGAGGGGTTAAGGTAGAAGAGTTCATGAACCTAAGGCAAGGTTCTATGACCGTGAAAGAGTATTGTCTTACCCTCTCTCTACCCTCTCTCTAACGGCTCTCTCTCTCTCCCTACCCCCTCTCTCTCACGCCTCGCCCCGGTCCACGGCCTTCGACGCCGTCGCCGACCGTCGGTGCCGACCCGACCCGACCTCCGGCCTCGACCATCGGTCCCCGGCGTCGACCGCCGTCGCCGTCCGAACGGCTTCCTCTCTCTCCCTACCCTCTCTCTTGCGCCCCGGTCCCCGGCCCCGTCGCCGTCGCCGTCGCCGACCTTCGGCGCCGACCCGACCCGACCTCCGGCCTCGACCTCTGGTCACCGGTGCCGAGCCCCGTCGCCGAACGCCGGTTCCAAGTTGTCCCCCCCCCCC
>NW_025823988.1:0-2200 GCF_002878395.1 Capsicum annuum | reverse complement strand
GAAAATGAAAATACCACAATGAATTATTACATTTATTTTTGCACCATCATTTATATTTTTGTATTAAGTGGTGCAATTATATTTGTATTTTATGGTTCGTGCTTATATTTGTATTTGTTATTATAGTTCACATTTGTATTTGTATTTAATAGTTTATACCATCATTTATATTTTAATATTCATTGATACAATTATACTTTTATTCTATAGTTTGCCCTTGTATTTGTATTTGTATTTTATAGTTTGCATTTGTTTTTGTATTTTATAATTCACACTTGTATTTGTATTTGTATTTTATAGCTCTCATCATCATTTATATTTTATACAATTTTTTCTAATATTTTAAAGAATTATTTTGTATTTATATCTTTATAATTGACTACATATTGTATGTGTATTTCGCGATTTCATTTTGTTTATATTTGTATGTATATTCTATTTTCATTGATGTACTTGTATTTTTAAAAGAACTATTTTATATTTGTATTTGTAAGCTGACCGCATATTGTATTTACAATTGTAATTTCATTTGTTTGTAATTGACCATTTGAATTAACAATTGAAAAAAGGATTGTTATTTTTCTTTCTACGAACACTTATTTTATATTCATTGATAAAAATTTTATTTTATTAATACAAATTGAAAAATAAAAATGATAAATTATACAAATGTTACAGTTATATCAAATCATACATGTTTATATAACTTGAACCATACAATACAAATGATACTTAATTATACACAAATGATATGTTTGACATACAAATACTAATGATACATTTGCATTGAATGACACATTATATATTTATATATTTTAGATTCAAAAATATACAATTAAATCATATATTTGTTTTCGTATAAATACAAATAATTAATTGTATTCATGGCTAAACTATTCAACAACACATACTGTAATACCCGAAAATTTTTTTTGTAGAAATTTTGTGCGTAAGCATGTTGAGTTCTATCTTCTAGAATGAATTATAAATTTTTTGTGCGAAATATCTTAGATTATGATCCACCATTGCATAGAGTATCGAATAACCTTTCCAACGATATGTGGATCATCCAAAACGGACACCCGAGCGACGAGTTATGAACATTCCGATCGAACCGTGAATAATAGTGAACAGTAAAACGTGCAGGAAAAAGTACTGAGGCCTGGCGTATTTTTGCTCCAAATTTAAATGATCATAACTTCTTGTACATAATAATCTACATGATCTACTATATATCAACGGAAAGCTCTGTGAGTCCTTTTTCCAATGAAATTGGTTTCATCCAATTTATCTATCGGAGCAACAAGTTATGGTCGATCTACTTCAGCCTATCAAAAGTGAATTTTTGGATCAACTTCAAACGATCATAACTCCTCATACCCAATGATATGGGTGAGATACTATATATCAATGGAAAGATATGAGATTTCTCTTTCTAATGAAATTAGTTTCATCCAATTTGAATATCGGAGTAAAACATTATGGTTGATCTACTTCAGACTATCAAAACAGTCCACCAAATGACAGATTCGAGAATTATTTGATTTTTAGGGGCGTTTTGGTCAATCTCCCTCACCCAAAATCCGTCCAAACCCTATATTAAAACCTATTAGAAGCATTGTATGTTATATTTCATCAAATTCCCTTAAAAATAAAACTCCAAGCTCCTATATCCAACTTTAAGAACCTCCAAATTTCACCATTAATTCTGCAAATTTATTCAAGATTCCAAGTTCATAGTTCAATAACTCCAAGAACCATCATTCAAAGGCACGATAAACATCTCAAAAATGAGTATCGATCTAAAGTTCATCATTCAAGGTATGTGGGATTTTTCAACAAGAACTCTCTTTCGTTCTTGTACCCAAATATAATTTTCTTTACAAAGACATGATTTTTATTTAATTTTTTTGAATTTTAAGCATGAACCCATATATTATGATGATTATTATGAAATCTTGATGTTTATGATTTTAAAAGATGAATTTAGACGTGTGGAGATATAAAACATGAATCTTGAATGATATTTATCATGATTTTAATATTTGGGTTGTGAATCCCCATTGGAAATTGTATTTTCTTGATAAAGTATGTGTTATAAGCACGTTGATGTTGAATATTTGAGATATTTTGTATGATTTGACCTTTTGGTCTTAATGGAGTTATTTTGAACTCGAGTGTGAAAGAAATCCACAACGTG
>NW_025823987.1:0-1278 GCF_002878395.1 Capsicum annuum | reverse complement strand
TCTTGTGGAACGGTACGGAGACATATGAACTTTTCTTTGAGAGGCTATAGGGCATTTAGAAAATGTCTCCATTCTTTCAAGTCTTAAATCATGCTATAAAAAAGTTCTCCAAGAAACTTATACAGATTCTCATCTTACTCTAGTCAGGCCATCTCTGTCTTATTTCCAAGGTATCAGAAACAGTTGAGCTTAATTCTCCATAGATAGTTATGGAAAAAGAGCTACAAAAGTATCCTATCAGTACTTTTGAGTTCCGAAAACTGAAGTGTTTTATCATGCCTATAGAAATCGTGCACTAAGCCCGAGTCAGATATGCTTTCAAATTTCTCCTCAAAATCCATAATAAAAATCTATACTTCTCTATCTATGTAATGTTCTTGAAGTAACATGTTCGGCAAGTTCCAGTTCCTCCTCAGATAATGTTTTTATAATTGCTAGAAGAAGTTTCAGAAGTTTTATAAAGCGACTTGAGACGAGCCTTCTAGTATGTTATAAGTCCCTCAGATTTGAAGTTATACCCTTGTTCTTATGAGTTATTTAATTAAGACAGAGTAAGGTGTATTCTTAGATCGTTGAATGTTGTGTGTCAAGTTTCTATGTCTTGTATTATGTAATCTTGTTATCATTATGTTTGTGAAAAATCAAAGTCTAGTGAAGCCATGTGAGGCCTATTTCGATTCACTAGCATAGTTGCTTTGTTAGTCATCTAATTTTCTTATTCAAAATACAAAACCAAAGTCTAGAGAAGCTGTGTGAGACCTAATTTGATTCACTGGCAACTTGTTGTTTATCTTGTTGTTCTGGTGTTAGTTGAAAGTGTGGGTTTCTGTGTAGTGACAAAAGTAGTAACGTTTAGTTAAAAGTCTTGTGTTAGTTAAACTTGGGGGTTTAGAAGTATAGTGGCAAGAATAGTGGTAAGGGCGATTTATTGAATATGTATAGCTAAATTTTTTCTTATGATTGAATTAGTAATGAAGTGATATACCCTTGTTTGTTAGTTTAGTGACGTTAGAGAAGGAGATTATTAGTTAAGGTGGATTGTTGTTTGCTTTAAGTATGAAAAGAGTTATTGATGGTATTTGTTGTGCTAGGAAAGTATAGGTTTTGATGGAAGTACTTGGGGGTTGAGTATTGTTAATTTAGGCTTTCCTAAGATTGCAAGAGGAAGTTTAGTTGAAATTTATAAAGCTATGAAAGTAATTTAGGTGTGAAGATAGGTAAATAGTAATGATGTGAAGAAGGAGGATGTGTTAACAGATTATGAATAAGATAGGCCAT
>NW_025823986.1:0-1902 GCF_002878395.1 Capsicum annuum | reverse complement strand
AGGAAGTAATGACACTCAATCTGTCTTTTAATCTCATTTGTGGTTCCTATCAGTTCAACATTAGTGGACCTAATTGGAACCACAAATAAGAAGGCATGGGATACAATTTAAAATTCAAAAATTTTTGCTTTCGCTTAGATTCCTTAGTTTAACTATAGTTGCTGTTGGTGTAAGTTTTATAGACTTACTATACATTATTTCAACCCTCGATGCCCGTAAGGCTGCTTTCTTGGTCTTCTGTTATTTTCTATCTAGGTAATAATCCCAACCACGCTACCTAGTCACATCTCCCTAGCAAAGTGTCGATCTACATTGTTTTTCTTTCAGAGAGACAACAAACGAATTTACATTACTGGATACACTTTTATATTTGCACTTGATTCAAATTTCTCATGTTTTAAGATCATTTCATCGACCGGATTCGCTAGAAGTTACTTTATACCCTATGTCTCTTTTTTAATTAGCTCTTTGATGATATAGTCATCTTCTCGATCAACTCTTCCATAAAAATTTGGGCCAGGGAAATTTTTATTGGTTTTCCGCTCTTATTTGATGTAGTACGAGGCTTCGAAGGCCTTCTCAGATTCTAATGCACACTTAAAGTTAAGTCCAATCACTATTGGATCTCTGAAATGACACCAAATATTAATCCCTTCTCAAAACTTGACATGCATAAACACGAGAAACAACTATCAGTAATTTGTAACAGGGTATCTGCACCATCTTCATGGGGCTCTCAGCCTTATCAATTCGAACCCATTAAACTTAATTGTACAATGCAGGATCTTGTTTGAATGATCAGTGCCTAATCGGTTAAAAACTGTATTCACAAAAATATTGTAGTTTGTGTGTGTTGTCCCAATGACCTTATCAGTAATACTTAACTCTCACACATGACAGCAGATCCATCCAACTGCACACACCTTATTCTTTTTAGCCCATCTATGGCTTAAATTAAATAAACAGATGACTAAAAAGTTACAACAGATGCCACATCTATTTAAATTATGAAACAATTGCAAACATCTGTTACGACAGATGATCAATCTATTGTAACATATGACATAACTATTGGAAAAGAAAACAGATATATCCATTTGTTGCAACAGATTGTCAATATGTTGTAAGTTATCTGACAGATGGAATATATTTTGCAACAGATTACCCATCTGTTAGATTTATTTTAAAGCAATATTCTTTTCTTTTTGAAATAGAATAAAAGATAAAATGTTGTATTTAGATTCATTCTTTTTTTTTATTTACATCTTTGAAAAGTCACCAGTTTATTTAATTAAGGGATATGAGCAGTCGTGATTTTTTATTTGACTAACCCCTTCCAATTCAGTTATTTATAAATAGGTCCCTCCTTACTCACTCGTTCATTCTACTACACTTACAATACAAATATGGCTAATCCAGATTCGTACTAGAAGATTCATATCGAGTCCTTGCAAGAAATTCAACGACAGTTTGATAAACTCCAGAGGGATTTGGCCAACTTCAGAGCAAGGCTGAGGAGGGCCCTACTGCTTCCGGATGAAAATTGTCCGACAGACAATAATAATGGCAATAATAATAACAGTAGTAGTAATAATAATTAGGTTTTATTTTTTCTTTTAGCGTACGTATTATTTTTCTCCTTTTGTATATCGGATCTACCCAATGAATACAAAAATCTATGTTTTGGTGGTCGACTTTGAATTTTTAATTCTTATTTAGTATTTAATTATCATTCTGTTTTTTTTTCTTATTCTGAACATGTCAATGGTTGGTGGTAGGGATTGAGAATTTATGGCAACAGAGGTTAATCTAATCCGACAGATCGAACATATATTGCAACAAGCGATTATTAATAAAAAAAGGGTTATTGTTATTGGGAGGGTGAAGTGAAAGGACTTGACT
>NW_025823985.1:0-5403 GCF_002878395.1 Capsicum annuum | reverse complement strand
TTTAGGAAGATTCTCATTCTAAAAGTAAATCATGCCATATAAAAACTCATAAAAGATAGGTTTGAACTACGTTTTGACCTAATTCTTGTCCTGACAAGATACGTAGGCAACCCTGTATTAGGATTCGTTCTCTTCATTGTTTCAAAATAATTTTTTCGGTATTCATACTGGGGCAATTTTTCTGAAACAGTTCAAAGACGCTCTCCAAAATTCTTCAAGAGAGCAAATAAATAATTTCCTGAATCCAAATCTCAATAACATTAGTTCTTAGCCGGCCTACTTCCAAATCCTCACCCAATTTTGGTTCGAGAACACCTAGCTTCTTATTTCGGATGCCGTAAACCATTAAATTTACGGCGTATCGATCCCAACTGTCAAAGCAAGGGTTTAATATTCTTTCATAACAATCCTGCTAACTGTGGAGAAATAATGCCCTAACTTTTTCAACGTCTGACCTTCTCAATCTTGTCGACATATTAAAGTAATTTCAAAACTCTACTCATGCTCGGCATCCATCCTCTCGATCATCTGATCGAACCAATTTTGCTGATACAAGCAATTCCTTCCTAATCGTCTTTCACATTACTTTCAAAGATGACCACTACTTTAGTACATTCACACATGCTATATAAAAATCTATAAATTCGCCTAAGCTATGCAGACCTGATTCTTATTTTCACGAGATACGTAGGAAACCCTCATTCGGGTTCGGTCCCATTTTTTTTTCCAAATAAAAATTCAAAATTTTGACTTGGTTGGTACCAGCACAGTTAGGAGTGTGCATGAGAAAGAACAAATTGGTATTATAGAGAGGATCGAATTCATGGTAAACCATAGATTCCTTTGATACCTTTTAATCAAACCTGAGTAACACTCAAAAATTCTCTTGCATACATCTAAGACAAGAACGAAACCAACCTCATTGTTTCAAGTGCATTATGTGGTAAGCTTTAGACTAGTTCATTGCATTGCATTGTTGATCCAGAACTTGGCCTGAATGTTTGTTGAGGTGAAATTCTGAGTTACACTTGGTTTGGAAAAGGATTAAAGGCCTTCCTTGACTAGATTATGCCTTCCACAGCCTACCAAATAACATCGATCCCTAGTATTTCCCCCTTTGAGCCTGAAACCTTTTCTTTGGAATAACCACATCTGAGCCTATACCTTTTGAGTGTTTACATGCACTATCCCTCTTTGGTCCACCTCCTTGAGCGCACTAAGTACGTGCAAGTTTCGAATGAAGATTCAAGATCAAAGTTGCCAAAGGCAAAGGGCATATATCCCTAGAAGAATAAAAAGAAAAGACAACTTCAAAGAAAGAAGGAGCAAAAACCCCCTACAAAGAAAAAAAAAAGAGATAACTCTGATAAAGGTGGGGAATCATCATCCTCCAAAGAAAAAAAAAGGCAAGGAAAATATATTGAAGAGGGGAAAAACTCCAACACAAGATTCAAAAGAAGTCGAAACAAATACAAAACAAGGGGAAAAGAAGAACAATAAATAAGATCGAGCGTCAAAGAGCAACAAATGTCAAAAGCACGGATACAGTGCAATGCTCATTGAGGAATTAGTCACTTTTATTCCAAATGTCATCCTACCCGACCCCAAGCCTACATTACAAGACAATAACAAGTCCTACAAGATCCTACTCTAAGTTTTCTCCCATTAGTGGATACTTACATGAATGACAAGCCTATGATATCACAATTACATTCATTGAACTTCTTTCTGAGTGTGAGCGTATATCTCTAGACATCTCCGAATTCAAGAGAAAAATAATTCCAAATAGATGTGAGAACGAAACATTCTTTCTGGAGAGGGAATTTAAACATGGGAAAAAGCACAATTCAAAATATTTGTTTAAAGCAAGACGAACAAATCTTGTCTATACTTAGGTATGTCTGAGGTACAACTCGAAGCTATAGAAGTTACCCTGAATCGATCTCGGTTAGCTGGAAAAGAGATGGGGGATTCTTAGGCACACTACTAATTATTGGTACCAACTGTAGTCAAGACATAATTATATCTTTTCATTGTTCAACATTTCTTACAAAGAAAATACGAAACAATCTTCTGCATTTTTACCTTTCTGCATTCTTACAAAGAAACACAAATAATGTTTTGCATTTTTACCTTTCAGCATTTCTTACAAATAAAACTCAAAATAATCTTCCGCATTTTTCATCATTCAACACATTTTTACAACGGAAAAAAAAATATTTCCTTTCAAACCATGACTTCACATACATGCATCACACTTTACATGCAAGACGCCTATATCCGAATACCAACAATTGACCTTTCTCTTCAAGATACAGCCTTCAAACACGGATATTTTGCTTTTCAATTGGATTTTCTCAGAGGCTTTTACATTTTCATAGACCCGCCAGTCGAGTGGATATCACCTTTCAACAGCCCCACCAGTCGAGAGGCTTTTTACATTCTCATAGCCCCGCCAGTCGAGAGGATATTACCTTTCAAATCGCTCCGCCAGTCGAGAGCTCTTTTATTTTCATAGCCTCGCCAGTCGAGAGGCTATTACCTTCCAACTGTTCCATCAATCGAGAGGCCATTACCTCATTGGTTGATGATCTTAGTCTTCATAGACAATTGAGGACAACCATCACAGTGTCCGTAGGCAATCGGAGAAAACAATCAACATCAGTCTCCATAGACAATTGGAGACATCATCAAGTCTTCGTATACAATCGAAGACATCATTCATCACATAGTCTTCGTAGACAATCGGAGATGACAATCAGCATCCGTCTTCATAGATAATTGGAGATATCATCAAGTCTTCGTAGACAATCGAAGACACCATCATCCAACATCAATCTTCGTAGACAATCGAAGACGTAAATCAACATGCATCTCCATAGACAATTAAATATGTCATGCATCAAGTCTTCGTAGGAAGCTCTATGCAGAGTTCGGTCATCACAACCCTACAATCATTCTTTCTCCCCAATAAGTACACAATCTTGCATCCCCAGCATCTCGCAACTTGATACTGCGGTAATTTCAAAAGGAGCATCGGGAATATGTTAATACTTCTGTTCCCACATAGTCCTTCTCTCAATAATTATTTCATATGATCATTCGCCCCTAGTAACAAGGCAAGAGACAATCTGTCAATTCTTTTGAACTACACCCGACCTGATCCTCTTTAACTTGAGGTATGTAGGCAACTCTAAATTACAGTTTGATTGAATTTTTCTATAAAAAAAATAATTTTTTATCGAGCAAAATTGGCTACACGTCAATATTTTCGTTTGAAGACTTCTACATCATTCTCAAATGAAAAGGAGCAACTGTTGACACCCAATTTTTGCTCTTCGTGCCTAAAATTAACGTCTTCGGGCTTCTTGATCGTTAAAGGGTACAAAATATAATTTTCACATCTTTTTTATAATTATTGACAAATTATTGATAATCATCCTTACTTTAGGATTTTTATCAATTTGTTATCGTATTTTTACTTTTCATAATTTATTAATAATCCTCCTTATATTAGGATTTCTATCAATTCATTATGGTTTTTAATATTTTACAATCATCTGTACACGTACACGACATGACATCACATTTTTTCTTATCATTTTTCAAATTAATTATATTTTTAATATTTTATTTTTGTAATTACAAATCAATTTCTGCATTCTTTTTTACAGTCCGCAAATGCTAAGTCGGATAAATTAATTTTATACAGTATAATAATTTGATGTCTTGTCGCATCCGACAACGACCACACAATAATGTCTTGTCGCATCCGACAACGACCACACAATAACGTCTTGTCACATCCGATAATGACTACACAATGATGTCTTGTCATATTCGACACCGACTATACATAATGTTTTGCATATCTGACAATGACAACTCAATGAATATACTCTTTGGATAATAACTTTATCCGTTGGTCAAAAGAATAAAAATCCTTTGGTCAATACCTAAGGACCAAAGAATGTGTTATTAATAAAAAGTAGGGACCCCCTTTCATCCATTGGATTAAAAAAAGTGTCAATTTTTAATATAAATAAGTGGAGGGGGTAAATGTTCACACTACACCCAATACACATGCATAAACACACACTTCAAAGTCTAATATTTCTCTCTCATTCATACGTTTCTTCCTTTTTCCTCTTTTTCTCATTCCCTCTTCAACTTCCATAGCTACCCCTTCCCTTTTCCCTCAACATCACAAACTTCTCTTCCATCTCTCTCTGCCATGGCTGAATTTCAATGAGCTTTAAGCTCCATCAGTCACCAGCAGCCTCAACAAGGCCGACTCCTTTCCCCTTAAGCTCCACCAGCCACTACCACATCAAAGATGGCCAGATCTAGCCAGAATCTAGTTTCCAGCATTTTTTTTTTCAAAGGAAAAACATGCTAAAAAAAATTTGCATCTCTACATTCACAAATAGAATAATCATTTAACGACATAAATCTATATGCAACACTATTTTGAGCATAATCAATAAAGACAGTATCAAAGGTCTTAGAACCTATATTTACTCGTTTAAAATCAGGTAGACCAACCTTAGTCAAACACCCACACACTTTCAAAAATTTTAAGTTAGGAACAAATCCCTTCCACAATTTATATGAGGTCCTACCTAAATTTTTATGGGGGACTTTATTAAGAATATAACATGCAGATAAGACAGCTTCCCCCCACATATAGTCAGGTAGACCTGAGCTTAAAAGAATAGAATTCATCATTTCCTTAAGAGTTCTATTCTTTCATTCAACAACACCATTTTGTTGGGGAGTATGAGGAGCACTAAACTCATGGATAATACCATTTTTCTCACAAAAATCTTCTAGAGTTTTAGTATTATATTCACCGCCCCTGTCAAGTCTAAATCTCTTGATTTTCCTATCTAATTAATTTTCTACTTCTGCTTTGAATTTTAAAAACATGTTTCAGCCTCATCTTTAGACTTCAGGAGGTATACCTTAGTGTACTTAGAAAAATCATCAACAAAAGTAATGTAATACTTCTTTCCATCTTTACTAACAGTGTTCTTAAAATCTGCTAAGTCTGAATGTACTAGTTCAAGCAATTCGGTCTTTCTACTAGTAACATATTTAAAAGATTTTTGAGCATGCTTTGCTTCTACACACACATGACATTTAGAAATATCATTAATATTTACTGTAGGAATTAATACCATTTTTCTAAGTCTTTTAATAGAAGCAATATTAACATAACCTAGCTTACCATGCCATAAATTAATAGACTCGGCAATATAAGCAGAATTAGGAATATTTGCATTATTGACAATCTCTTGATCAATGTTCAGCACAAATAAGCCCCCACTAAGGTATCTCTTTCCAACAAAGTTTCCTCCACGAGAAATAATTATTTTATCAACTTCAAAAACAAGTTAAGGC
>NW_025823984.1:0-1080 GCF_002878395.1 Capsicum annuum | reverse complement strand
TCAATGATCTTTTGCTTTTCAAAAAAACCTTTTAAGCCTCCCCATCGCACCAACGTTAATGCTCAAGAGGACGAAGTCCGTCCCACTCATGGGATGTGGACACGTAAAAGATCTCACACTCGAGAACCTATCCCTACTCCGAGAGTCCGTCCAGTCCCAACCAGTCCACCTAGGGCTCCTAGGACTAATGTTAACCATCTTCCGACTACTCAAAGGGATGTTTAGAATGCAAAATTGATAAAATCTATTCATATTCTAACACAGTTAGTGGCTAATCTGGCCTAACGAGCAGAAGATATTGGGTATGCACCTATTACATCTGAACCTACTAGGGTAGGTTAGTTCATGAGAATAAACCCGCCTATGTTTACTAGCACTAAGGTAGAAGAGGATCTGCAAGAGTTCATAGATGAAATAGAAAAGATATTTAGAGTGATGTATGTGGATCAGGTTGAAGGTGTTGAGATAGCGGCATAGCCGCTAAAGGATGTATCAAACCAATGGTATAATGAGTGGGAAGAGGTGAAGGGTGACTGTGCTGAGCCCACAGTGTGGGATGAGTTAGTGGAAGTTTTTCTTGACTGGTTCTTTCCTTTAGAGTTGAGGGAAGCCAACGCAGAGGTGTTCATAAACCATAAGTAGGGTAAGATGAGTGATCAGGAGTATACTTTAAAGTTTAATTAGCTGGCCCATTTTGCTCCTAAGGCGACGAGCAATATGAGAGCCCAAATGAGGAAGTTTGCTTTTGGCCTTTCAAATAATCTGGTGCTTAAATGTTAAGAGGCAATGCTAAGAAGGGAATTAGACTTTGTTAGGCTGACAGTCCATATGCAGCAGGTTGAGGAGAACAAAAAGAAGATAGCCGAGTCTAAATAGAAGGACAGGTAGGCGAAGAAACCCAGATCAGCGAATCAGAACCCCAGTCAGTAGCAATGTAGTAATTGGGGCAACAAATGAAAAAAAAAAGAAGTTTTGGGGCAAGGTACAGTCTACAGCTAGCGCCCCAGTGCCCAGACCTCCAGTTGATAGATGATCTTAGAGTTTTTAGGCCAGCCAGGGACCCAGAGCTCAGGATACTCA
>NW_025823983.1:0-4648 GCF_002878395.1 Capsicum annuum | reverse complement strand
TCAGATTATTGAATTATCAAGAATACTTGCATTCTTAAGGTGGTCTACGAACAACCAATAACTTAGGATATCATGTATTCTTCTGGTGTATGTGATTTAAAATGCTTTCAAATAAAGAACTCATAGTCTCAGAATAAAAGTATTGTAATGCTTCGAGTCTGTACCTCGGACGCTACATGGTGCTCATAATCCTAAAGGACCAGAAGCTAACCCATAACTGGTACCTTTTGCAATAACTGAATAATAACTCTATAATATGTGGAAATTAGGAGGAAAACATACCATTAGGTTCAATTCTATAATAAAACTATATATGGTATAACAATACCAAAACTAAAATATCTGTTTGAAAATACTCTAGTCTAAAAAGCCTCTAAACTGTCTGAACTATGGAATTGATGGAACAAGTCCCCAACTAACTCTGACTACTAAAATAAACCATTAAACTAAAATATAGGAGAAAATAAGTATGTCATTGAACTATAAGGAGTCACTACTAACTCTATCTGCTGAAACTTTGAACTGCTAAGGGTGCTCGGGAGCTCGTGCATCTGAACCTATAATATAAGACATCATAGCGCAAGAGAAAAGTATGTGTCAGTACTTTGAATGTACTGGTATGAAAAGTTAGGTAGGCTAAAATACATAGGTTCATATTTAAGAACAATACTAATTTAATGACACAAGTATAACTAAATGGTAGTACATGCATGAACACATAGACTGTAAATAACATTGTGATAATGCTGAATATTGTGTTTGAATGCTGATTTACTGATATCTGAGCATATTGATACTAAATTAATGACAACAGAATGAATGCATCTAAAAGTCATAGTTCTGTTGAATTATACTGAGTTTTGTACTAAACTGAGTGACTATGTTTAACAGTCGTGAGTCAGTAAAACTAATTTGAGTTCTATACTGAGACTGAATGTGAAGCTGAGATTATGGGAGGTAATATCTAATCGACATGCCCCTTTCTATATATATTAGGCTCCAACCTGTAACCCCAATTAGAAGGGTGTCAATACCATGCCACAGGTAAAGACAAGCTGTGAGTTAATTCTCTTTGACAGGAAGCTCTTTCGTCAAACCTTGTTGGCAGGAATACTTGAATGAGATGTATCAACCCTCATAATACCTGGAAGGAAGATATCTCAAACTTTGATATATACGTAGTTCTGTAATGCAGGAATTGCTACTAAGGGTCAAAACCTCTGCTGGAAGGAATGATCCTATTTGTGGGTTAACTCTGTGCTGATTCCTACTTCCATCTGAATAAATACTTAACTGGTTCCTTGTTCATACTAGGCTTGACTAAAATTTTACTGATTATACTGTCTAACTGAACTAAACTGAGTTCACTGAGTTCTATTTACTAATGGAATAATACTGAATTTTGTTAACTAACTAAATTTAAGAGGTTTGAATTGAAAACTGAACTGGACTGGACTGATACTGAGTTTACTGAGTTTTTTATGAGTCCTGTAACTGACTGAGGGTACTACTAATCATGACATGACTGAGATCTGTAACTGATATTGGCTCTAGGTAAACAACCAAATTTTTGGGTGTTAAATAACTCCAGGATGCGATATCATGAAAGTAAATCATCACATGATCCTGCATAACATAAAAATACACACTTGTTTATAATGTATCTTTAGAGACATTTTATCAAACACTTGCATGGTATAACTTGCACGTAAGCTAGCATGACATGATTTCTTTCCCTTATTAGTTCCCTTGAATAATTCATAAAGCATTTGGTGAACATAATATATGTAAATAATAGTTAAGCATTATGATTTGCTCCCAATTTCATAATTTCAAGAGGTTTAACATGGATTCATATGAATCTACTCATATAATAATCAATTCCACATGAAACGTGTAATAAATCATGAAATAGGAATCTAATTCAATTAATAATCATGAATACACTTTAGTTCCAATCATGAAAATCATAAATTCCAACTACTTGAAGTTTAAAAGAGTTTATTGGACTCCAAGGGTGGAAAGAACCCTTGTATGAACACTTGACATACCTTAGTGCCTGAATTCTAAAAGATTGGTGGTGGTTTTTGAATTCTTGATTTGAAATTGACCCCCTTAGGGTTGCTGTTCTTGAGATATTTGATAATAATGAATGACTTTAGCCTCTAAAAAGGCTTAATCTTATGTTTTCGGGGATGATAAATGTGGGTAAAAGATCCTATTACCCCTGAGGACACAACTTTTTGATGACTAAAAATTGAACTGTCAATGCATAGACTAATGCTTTGCATCATTGGCATTGATGTGATAGCTAACGCGCCGCGTCGAGTCCATGTTAGTTCACTAAAAATTGCCACTTTAAGCCAGGGAAAATATTGATCGATGTGATAGCCAACGCTCTCCACTGAGATAGCATCGATGCACTATTTTGGATTCGTAAATGTGGTTAAACTGATGTCCAAAAAATATAAAACTCATCTGGGAACACCCGCTGATATTTTTGATCATGAATCAACCTAAAGATTGATATTTTAAGGTTATAGAGGTCGTGAAATAGAGTTTCCAACTTATGAAGGTCAAAATAATACTAAGTCTTAATATTTAGCTGGAATTATCTAAGTTTGGGAACCCCCCTTAGCAAGCTTAAAATACTAAGTTAAGCTTAAGATTTTGTGGGGTCTTACAATACCCCCGCCTTGGGAATATTCATCCTCGAAAGAGACTGATTAAACTGAGAATACTGATAGACTGAATTTAGACACTTGACATACACAATTGAAGCATGATTTCATGACTGATATTTCTGATATACTGAATTATCATACTAAATATGCATATCCGATGCATGAGTACATAGATGAACATGATTCATGAATGCATGATTGGGATTACTGATATGCCGAGTTTATATACTGAACATGCATATCTGATGCATGGGTACATGACTAAACTAATTTATGAATACATGACTGAGTATGTAATATTAATTAAACCAAGTTGGTAGCTACATATGAATATGATACTGAGTAAATTCAAAGTAAACTTGTTACCTTGAGTTGAGTCAAAATTTATGGAGAATAGGTGAGGATACTTAGTCTGCATATCTATTTCTGCTTCCCAAGTAGCTCCCTTAATAGAATGATTCCGCCAAAGTACTTTGACAAGAGGGACTTTTTTGTTCCTCAGTCTACGAATATGAAGATCAAGGATTTCAACTAGGATCTCTAAGTAAGAGAGGTTGTTCTTAATATCTATGCCCTCTATAGGGACTACGATCTCTGGGTCACCTATGTATTTCTTTATCAAGGAAACATGGAACACTAGGTGCACTAAAGTTAAGTCTGAAGGCAACTCAATCTCGTAAGCTATCTTTTCAAAATGTCTGAGAATTCAGTAAGGACCGACATATCGGGGACTGAGTTTTCCCTTCTTGCCAAACCTCTTCACTCTTTTCAAAGAAGAGATTTTGAAATATACATAATCAGCAATTTCAAACTAGAGATCCTTTCTATGCATATCTGCATACAATTTCTGTCGGCTCTGAGCTATATTAAGCCTTTTCCTGATCAACTGGACCTTCTCTAAGGTATCAAATACCAAGTCAGGCCCTACCACTGCAGCCTCACCCACTTCAAACAAACTAATGGGAGATCTATACCTCTTCCCATAAAGAACCTTAAATAGAGCCATCTGAATGCTGGAATGATAGCTGTTGCTATATGCAAATTCAATTAAAGAAAAGCGATTATCCCAACTACCGTTAAAGTCTATCACATATGTTCGCAACATATCTTCTAAAGTCTGAATGGTCCTTTCTGCTTGACCATCTGTCTGATGATGAAAGGTTGTACTGAGGTGAACTGGGGTACTAAGATTCTTTTGGAATTCCTTCCAGAAATGAGAGGTGAACTGGGTACCTCTATTTGAGATAATGGACAATGAAACACCGTGCAATCCGACCAACTACATGATATAGAATTTAGCATAATCCTTTGTTGAGTAAGAGGTATAGACTGGTAGGAAATAAGCTGATTTGGTTATCCTATCTATAATGACCCAAACTGAATCATGCTGGCAATGAGTACAAGGCAAAATAGTCATAAAGTCCATGTTCACTTCTTCCCATTTTAGGTAAGAATGCTGAATTCCTGCATGGACCCACTAGGCTTCTGATGCTCAATCTTAACCCGCTAAAATGTTGAGCACTTAGCCACAAACACTGTATTATCTCTTTTTATCCTACTACACCAATAGATCTCCCATAAATCATGATACATCTTAGTGTCCCCTGGATGAATAGAGTAGCACACACCATACGCTTCTACAAGAATTCGCTGCCTCAAGTCATCTACACCTAGAACACATAGCCAACCCTAAAGTGCAATACACCATCTCCCCCTTGGGAGAAGACCTCTACTTTTTGATCTCTGACTGATTTCTTCAACTGGACTAGACTGGGATCCCTATCCTACTTTTCCTCAACCTTGAAAACTAAGGATGATTTTGAACTACTCTGCGCCCATACACTACCTTCTACTGAATCAACTAAGTAAACATCTAGTCGGGCAAGATGATGAACTTCCTGAACTACCTTCTACTCAGAGCATCAACCACAATATTGGCTTTATCCGGATGATACATGATGCTC
>NW_025823982.1:0-1474 GCF_002878395.1 Capsicum annuum | reverse complement strand
AACCTGAGCATAGCCTTGTAATGATGTGTTGAATTCAATTTGGTGCTCAAATGGGAAAAATGCCATTTTATGGTAAATGAGGGCATCGTTCTTGGCCATAAAATTTTAGAAAAAGGGATAGAAGTTGATCGAGCCAAGGTGGAAGTTATTGAGAAACTACCACCTCCCATTTCAGTGAAGGGAGTGCATAGTTTTCTTGGACATGCTGGCTTTTATCGGAGGTTTATAAAAGACTTCTTGAAGGTTGCAAATCCACTTTGCAAACTTTTGGAGAAAGAAGTGAAATTTTTCTTTAATGATGATTTCTTGAAGGCATTTTAATTCCTTAAAAAGAAGCTGGTTGAGGCCCCTATTATTATTGTACCTGTCACACCCCTTTTTGAACTCCCAAAAGATATGATTATAAATTAATGTTCGAAAGGATTTTAATTATTAAAGTGACAAAAGATGAAAATTTGTTTCGAAAAAGGATTATTTTTAACAATCAAAATTCAGAGTCGCCACTTGGCAAAAATCGGGTGTGCCAAGTCACCCATGGATATCCTTTTTCAAAATGGTTTTGACTCTTTAATACTGGTTTGTGAACAGAGATTCCAGCTAAGGAATTCTGTTGACCGAGGGGAAGGTGTTAGGTACCCCTCGATCCCGTGGTTTGACCACGGTCGCTTGGCAGAGCGTATCGACTATTTTTTGGCACTAAGAAATGGATAAACCACACAAGAGCACGCAAAATAATCAAATAAAACAAAACAATCCAAAATGTAAAGTCCAGTCCAATTATACAGTCCAAAAATAGAAAAATACGAAAATATAAATCCTATTCTAAACTAAATCTAGACTATGCTCCAATGCCTTACCCGATGCCGCGGGCTTTCATCACGATCATTTTCCGCCAACATGATACGTCGGGGCATTCCCCGGTGAATAAATACAAGTGATCTCGGGGTATTCCCAGGCTAAATGAATACATTTGAATTAAAAACGATAAACTAGAAAGAAACATTCACACGCACATTCCAACATCCAACAAAACACTTATTCCTAAATTTTGCCTAACCAAACTTAAACTTCGCCTATTCAATTCAACAAGATTCATGCTTATTCTGAATTAAACAATAAATCAAGATAAATCTAAATTAGCTCATTTTTATCAATTTCTCGATTCCACCCCATTTATCTCATCATGATGAAACCAATTCGATATGTAACCCACAATCAAGTTTTTACGTTCAAATTCGACAAACAAACAACCCACAATAAAGATTCAAGCATACCAAACACACGAATATCCATAATTACGTAAATATTAAAAAGAGAAAAGGTAGAATCGGACCTCAAGAGCTTTTGATTAACTTAAGAAGAGATATAAGAGTCGTTTCGGAACCTCAGAGAATACCCCAACTCAACTACGAGCCAACTCTGATTCGAAAATCTTCGAAATTCGATTCGAACCGCAACCAACGAAGAAACAGAT
>NW_025823981.1:0-1640 GCF_002878395.1 Capsicum annuum | reverse complement strand
ACCTCAACCCCATTCCAATTACCAAACCTATTCACCCATTAGTTAAAGAACATTCAATTCAAAGAATAGATAACTCATAAAAACCATGGGAAAACAATTGAAGGATCAACCATCCCAAAACCCTCAAAAATGATATTTTAACCTATTTAAACACAGGCTTGTCATAAAATAAAATTTGGGGAAGAATAACATGCCTTAATCACCAAGAAATTTGAAGAAGGAATCACCCTTGGAATCTCTAATTTCCAACCTTGAGAAACCCTAAGTATTTTGCTTGAGAGAATCTGAGAGAGTCCTGAGAGTTTTTCTTATTATGTTATGGATGTTAATGGGGTCCCTAATAGTGTTTTAAGTAATGGGTTATTATAGTGGAAAAGAGAGAATGTCCAAAGTTCCCCTAATTAAAATGTAAGAACTTATCACCAGTGATAATGGGCCATTATACAAACCTTGAGGACACATTATGACTTATCACCATGAGTCGTAGTTATGGCAGAAACATGGGGTTTCTACATTGTTAACCTTATGACTTAAACTATACGACCTGTCAAGTGACCATATGACTCATGTTGTTCAAGTTGTAACCGAGACAGAACCATTTGGGTAACATATTGGCCACCTTATGTTTAGCACCTTATGACTCATATAAAGTAACTATGACTCGAAACCCCCAGTCGTAGTCACAACAGAACTTTAGGCTAGAATATTGGTCAGAATATGGTTGGGGCCTTATAAATCGTATGGAGACCTTATGACTCATAAGGAATGTGGTATGTTTCGAGGTTTGTTTAAAGCTCAGGAAATTTTTAAGAACCAAAATCCAGATGTTACAGACTTCTACTTTGCATAGTTTCGTAGAGTCTTCTAGCTACGGGCAGATCTTTTATGTATATTGTTGACTATGCTCAGACAATAGAGGATATACATTGTGAGGCCCAAGGTGCAATGATAAAAGGTCGCATAATTAGGGAAGTTATAGTAGGAGCCATAATGACTCACTGTTAAGATATAGAGGTTTTTATCATAGACAACTCTAATATTAGCCTTATCAAAATAAAGGTTTGTCTAGTAGGCTCATTTCAAAAGATTGCAAATTTTAGAGGAGGTTAAAATGGATATAGTAATGCCAGTGGGTAGAGTGTTGGTAAGTCTTAGAGGGGCATTTAGTTAGTATCTTTAGGCTGAGATGACCATTTTAAATCAGTAGTACCTTCTTGAGAAAGCAGAGTGTCTGGACATATTATGATTATAGTATTATAGGGCTTTGCTAGAAAGTGTACCCAATTATGGATAAATGATCTAGGTACATAGTATGTTCCATTGATAAAATAAGTTCTACCTCTGGCCAAAATGGTGGATAAGGTCACATGTTTTATGCCCAAAATTTAAAATGAGGTCCTTAGGAAGGTTCGGTAGGTGGTTCAGAAAATTCATAGTCTAAAGTCAGATGAGGCCATTGGTATGTTATTCCTAGTAGGCTGGAGATTAATGTTTTTAATGGTACTATCATTGTCATATTTCAGTAGCCCATCAACTAGCTTCTGTTTTATTTAATCTGGGCTCTATAAATTTATACGTTTCTTCTTATTAAGAACTATGGTTTGGGTTGTCTTAGGAACTATTATTAGTGACTTTGCATG